>NC_073710.1:6645692-6945692 GCF_023634085.1 Falco cherrug | reverse complement strand
TGAAAGTCAAAAGCTAATTGGAAAAGTGAAAAAAAGGGTCAGAACGTTGAAGTTTTACTTTCTGTGGGGCCCAGATTTATAATACATTCAGTTGGATTTTGTACAGATCACCATTTTGCAGGTAGACAAACACCTACATTGCTTTTGGAACATTAAAGCCAAGGAATTCTCACAGGAAAACATAATTGTTCTATAAACATACTTACTTTTGGTTTTAATTATTTTAAATGTTGTGGTATTTTGTCTATAGTATATATTGTAAAGTGTAATTATCCCACATTGTTATAAGCCCTTTATGATTGGGGTGGGTTTCTTTCCGACTAGAGTTTTGATCAGTCCAAAATGGAGTATTACCATACTGCTGACCAGTTGTAGAGGGATGTTGTCCTTTCTAAGAACAGGGAATCAACTTTTAAAGAAAAATAGAAACCCTTGCCTTCTTGTGGAATTGGAATAGAATCACTGTTTCATGGTAATTAGGTCCACCTCTTGTCTCCCTGGATCAGCAGTTGTTTAGACTTATTGTCCTCTTTAAAAAATCTGGTTTGTTTTTTTTTTTAGCTGTCAACCATGTGTTCTGTTAAATCTAACAAAATGTTTTTTAAAATGTGTTTGATCTGTGTGACAACTATACTGTTCTGTTTATTTTTAAAATTCCTAAAGTCCAAAAATATTTATATGCAGAATTTTCTGTAATGAAAATATGGAAAGGCCGCAAATTTGGTTAGTTACCACTGAGTTGTTCTAGTCTAAGCCTTTTTTGCTGCTTGTGTATCATTCTTTTTCAATGTATATATAATTATGGACTGCAAAAAAAAAAAAAAAAGGCATTTATATGTCTAGTAGAAGGAATAAGCTTATTTATATTATAGTGTTAACAAAGTCTGATGTATTCAAGTGACTTATGTTATACCGCATGCAAACACACAAGTGTACATTCCATCTAAGAAGGGATGCCATGCTATTTGTTTTGAAGATGTAGTTAAAGCTGTTCTCTTTTCAGTAGAGCATATGCCAGAAAGACTGGGAGGTGGGAATTGTTTCTTAGTCAATCTTTTTAATGCAGATTGCTGCTGAAAACCAGAAGATGTTCTGGAAAGCTAGAATGCTTTCAGAACCGTGGGTTTTTCTCAGAGAGGGCAGCAAAGGGGCATAAATGCTCTTTTACCCAAAGATATTTTCCTGGAAAAGATAACAGCACCAATAAGAAACGATTAAAAAGTATGCAGTAGTAGCTGTGCCAAGTGAACGCTGAAATGTAACACAACTGACTATTGGTTACAACCTTGCATTGATTTATTTTGGTTTGTTGTATTTGGAGATTCGAAAGACAAATTCTACCTTGCTCAGATTCTGTGAAATACAAATACATTTTAATAACGTGGCATCCCCATAGAAAAACTTTACACCAGCCATGTATGAACATACAGTATCTAAGTACTGTGTTGCAGTTGTTACGTGCATTAAGTGTGAATAACATGTAGCACAGTTTCTTTTCACAGAACCTTAAATTTCCGTATCTTCTAAAAATGTTTGCTTTTCAGTATTTTGTATAGTAAATAGAGATGGTTTTGACTAAATGCTTTATTTATTTAACAGCAAAAACTGTGCCAAGAGAACCCCCTGTTAATTAAAGTTTTACTAGTTCAGAAAGTATATTTCCTTCTTCTTGTTGTGGATTTCAGGGGCTTATTGCAATTGCTGTCAGTGCTTGCAGATCCCACTGATCAAAGAACTTGCATTAACAGGATCAGGCCATAAGGTATGGACTGGATATGCTTTGGTTCCATATTTAAACTATCAAAATTCAAAGTTATATTTCTTGTTCCCTACCGTTAGGTCTGTGTTGAGTAACTGATTTTTCAGCTTGTTATTAATTGGCAACCTTTGTGTGCGTGTATATATATGTATATATATATATGTAATTTTAAGTTGCTCAAAACTGTGGCTGAATCAAAATTTAAAATAGATTAGTTTCTGGTTAAACAAAACATTTCAGTTCCAAGGAAAAAAATATTCAGATTTGAGTATATTATTACTGTTTAAAAGTAAAATGGAGTGCCATGAAGTCATTTCAAATGAAAACTCCAGCCTTTTCACTTACTACTTCTGTTTTTACAGAAAGCAATACAGCAAAACTAAGCCAATTCCAAAATTTGCACTACTTGCTGAAAAAATTTTAACAGAAAAATTTTGCTCACCTCTACCAGCTGCAATTTTTGGGAAGCCAGGTTTTTGAAAAGAAGGATTGCTTAGCTCTTCTCACAACTTCATGGCCACCTAATACAAAGTAAATTAAGCTAAGGATTGTGAAGTAAAATCTCTGGCAAGACTGCCAGATTCCCACTGGCTTCAGGGTGCCTATAATTTCATTCCAGGAATGTGGGTTTGAAGTCTACATAATATGCAGACAGTGATTTCAGTATTTATTTTTACGCATCTTACTGCTGATGGTTTTGTAGTAGCTAATATGAAATGGAAGTGTATACTGTAAGAGATCAAGCTAGTAAATTAATTAAGATCAGCAGCAAATACTGTGCTTTACAGTCATGTCATTGGAGGTCCTCAAGGCACCTCCAAATGTCTTTGAAACATCCACACGTCATTTAGTCAGTATTAGAAATTAAGACCCAGTTCTGCCCTTGGATGAGGAAGTACAGGTTCTGCTAGCACATCGGCAGATCAGCCCCTTAAGGCCATACCAAATTAAAAGGCCCAAAATCTCATCTTTATAACTGCCTTCCTACTTTAGCGATCATGAGCACAGAACAGCAAAATATAGCTGGAAAAGTACCTTAAAGGTGTGTGTGTATATATATGTATGTGTGTATATATACATACATATGTGTGTGTGTGTGAGTGTGTGTCCTCTGGCAGAAGTTAGTGAATGGCACAAGATGGATTCTGACAGAGGTGATCTTTTGTAAAGGGATTAAGTACTGTGTATGCTCAACAGTCTGCAAGTTGCCACATAAGTATACAGATACGATGAATGCTTACTGTTCTCCATATGTCATTGTGTACCTCAATTATTGAATGACAGATTTCATTTGTATTTCAATTAACAGGAAGGTTGGGCCCCTTGGGGCCTAGATTTTGCTTGAGAAAAACTCATCATGCTAGAAAATTTGCAAAAAATGTTCACCATAATTTTTGCCTGGAGTACAGGCAAGAACGTTCATGTTTGGAAACGTGTCAGCTAATCAAGTCTCACCTTTAATTACCTTGATGCAATTCATCAAGATCTGAAAGTATGTTTTCAAACATGACTTATTCATGGTTTTGCTGAGAACCAAGTTATATTCAGCATCCTGTTAGTTGTCAGCCTTCTTTTTTTAAAAAATGTACCAAGCAGAAACATGTTTGAAAACCCATGAAAGAAAAATTGAACTTAATGTGCTTTCTAAATAGCTTCTGGAAGAAGATTTCTCTTCTTTTCTAGTGCACTTAGCAGCAAAACCAGCCTCGATTTATCACATAATAAATTATTTTATTTGCATATTTGACAGATGTTCAGTTGATTTGACTTGGAAGGGGCTGTTTTGGGATTTTTTTGGCTTCTCATGATTCTAGGTAATTGGATCCTACTGAGCTAAAATGATAGAAATCACATGGATGAGATCTTCTAATGTCTTTGTTTTAAAACAGCAGGACTAAAGGACTATTCAGATGGATTGCTCTGAGGGTTGGAGCTGTAAAGAAAGACTGGCAAGGAAAGGATGGAAAGATTTGAGAAGTGTAGGGATAGCACAGAACTGTCCAGCAGAGGGGTGGGGGAAGACAGGCAAGAGGCAGGAAATACTGTAAGGAGAAGCTATATTCATATTTTTTTGAATATTTTATAGTACATTTGTTGCTCATAAAACAGCAACAGTAGTTTACACAACGCTTTTCACTGGGAGAGCTTGAAAAACTGTCTAGAAGAGGTCATTCTCCAGTGTGCAGCAGGAGGCGCAAGGAAGGGGAGTTCTAGATAATCAGCGCTAGGGCTGTGGCAGAACAAGGAATTATGCCCCAGTTTCCTGAGTCCCTGTCCAAGCTGAGGGAAATTTTTTTTTCAGAAGCGGAGGTGTTTCTACAGATGTTTTCAATATTCTTTAGAATATGTTTTGAATAGCAGCATTCGTTCTTTTTCTGTTTGATTACGAACGCACATAAGTTGGTCAAATGTTGCCCAAGGCTTTGATATCTGTCCTGATTTTTCTAAACATTAAGCACTAACTATGCTTGTGAAATCTACTGACACAAAATACGATCTTTATATCACAAGAAATGGCAGACTGGACCTATCGATTGCCTTGCCAGCCTAGTGTTTCGAGGTCTGAGAGAAGGAAGTTCCAGAAGTTTTGTAAGAATGTTGGAGACATGATATTAAGGGGCTTCATAAAGTTGGCAATGAGCAAAGAT
Source organism: Falco cherrug (assembly GCF_023634085.1). Lineage (NCBI taxonomy): Eukaryota > Metazoa > Chordata > Aves > Falconiformes > Falconidae > Falco > Falco cherrug. The sequence goes on along the minus strand of NC_073710.1, from coordinate 6,941,285 downwards.
GAACAGTATCAGGCATACTGGTAATTTTGTGCACTGCGCTTTCTGTTTTTTATGACAAGCCTATGAAGTGGGGTTTGTGTCTTCCTTCGAGTGCCTAGTCCATATAGACAAAGCAGCCTGTAATTGCTGCCAGGTAAGAGATGTACTCTCTTGGTGAGCCTGTACTTTGTGGGTGAAGATATGGGGTTCAGATCCTTCTAGTGCTGAGTGCTTATTCTTGCAGTTAATCCTCCCCATACTGTTCTGTTCACAAAGTATAGCACGTTGAGGCTTTGTGAATTTTCTAATAAAGCACCTAACAACCTGGGCCAAATTTGTCTTCAGCTTCACAAATGGAAGCCAGAAGAGCCCCATGCATGTCTTGGAATTTGGACCTTCAGTTTGCTATATGAGTCATCATTTTTTCTTGTATTAATTTCAGTAATTTGATAAGCTCTTTTTATGGTTTACAAGTTTAAAAAGACAAATAAAACTTTGTAGATTAAAACACTGGTTTGGAGATTGTATTTTGTATGTTCTCACTGGAGTCCTGTGAATGGTCTTTTTCTGTGGGCTTTAGCTTAAACCTACAAAGTGACTCTGGAGTGGGTGTTTATAGTTCTTCGCTTGCTTGTTCACAGGATAAGGCTGTTGATAGATGAATAAAGTGCCACTTGAGGTTGTTAACAACCAGGACTGGTAACGCTAGCTCAACTAAGATAAACAGTGAAATGCTATGGCAATTAGTATTAAGGTCTCACTTGGCCAGTGCTGATTTTTAAAGTCGTAGATGTGGTGCCATATAGATACCCATGGCTGTGAGGTCTGGAGCTATTTATTGCGTCCTTGCTCCGAGCGCTGTATAGACTCCCGTGCAGTGCGTGCCCAGGGCATCCTTACATACTCAACGTGCCATTAGGAAGCAGGAGCATGAAAATTGTAGTGTTTCAGTCTGAAGCAATTAACCCTCTCGCCCTGCAAGGGGTGGAGGGGAGGAAAAGCTCAATTAAGGAGACTTGGAGTTTCCAGTAAGTGCGAAAGTATGAAGGGAAGCAAAAAGCAGCACTGTGGGCCTCACATTCCTCCTGTCTCTTTATAGCCTTCTCAGGGAGTATTTTTTACTTTTGATGTCTATAATCGCAACTTCTTGCCATTTGAGTATGCCATCTGTTAAGGCCATAGCCCTCAACGGCTCTGCACACGTGACTTCAATGGGTTTCAATGGAGACTTTGTGTAGCTGTACTGGATCGGCAGATGTAAACAGAGGTAATTCAATTTACACTCGCTTGGAATCAGGGCCCTGGGACACTCATAGCTTGGACTGCTCACGGACAGGTTTTTGTAACAATTTTCCTGGTCTAATAAATGGATGCTAAAATCAATTAATTTAAAGATTACAATCTTGACAACTTAGGAGTCTAAAATAAGCAGTCATTTTAGCTAGTGACCATGACTTATAAGTGTAAGTCATAGTGGTTTTGGGAGCAGGGCAAGACTTTCATACCTTACTCTGCTAAAAACTTAATCACTGCACCCCCTTTCCTTATAACTGAATCATAAATTCGGCGTTCACAGGATACTATGTGTCTGCTGACCTTTCTAACAATAGTTGATGAAGTTGGTTTTTTTACTTGGAGCCTTTGTTCATATAGATACTGCTTTTGTTGCCCACAAATGTAAAGGAAATTCTGTGAACAGCAGGCCTCACCGTGAGCATCCTGCGTGCCCTGCTACCCACCTCCTCAAGGATGTGCAGGACGGAGTGACTCCAAAGAAATGGTCCAAAATTTCTGCTTCCAGGCACACGAGAGGTATGTTCAATATGTCGCTAATCCTGACAGAGAAAATTTAGGAGCCAAGGTGATTCTGAGGCAAGTAACTGAATGTCTTAGCTTTTCCTCAAGAGGATCATCAGCATCCCATACTGCCTAATTGCTCCCCTCAGTGCCAGCGTGCTGGGTTTCTGCAGATGCTCTGGGACACAGGACAAGCAGATGCTTGTACTCAGTGAGGCCTTAGATTCCAAAATGCTCTTCCATCCCTTTAGTCAGTGATAGGAAAAGTTTGGAAAGATGTCACCGTGAAAAGAACTTGAACAAGACAATTTTTTGCTGTTGACTCTCTGCTGTGCCCTTTCATGGGTTTAAAATCCACTTATCTGAAAGTGTGCAGCTACATTTTGTCCTTTTTCATCATTTAAATGCATCTTCTTGATCTGAAGAAATAAAAGCAATTTAAAAAATTAGAGATTTTGTTTTTATATGTGCTGCCAAGTCTGATACTGCAAAGTAACTGCTGAATTGGCACAAGCAGTTTGAGAGAGCCAGCAGATTTAGGAAGGGAGAAGATAAACCTTATTATGTTTCTTTGCCAAAGGAGAAAAGAAACGATATTGACTTAAATGTGGGAAATTTAAAAGGGGCCATATGTTCTCACTTTGTGCTTTGTTTCTAATAGATAGACAGAAATCTTTGAAGTGTGGATTGGCACAGTAGGGTGCATGCTTCTGTAGAGAAAAGATGCTAAATGGGGAGGATGTGAGGGGGCACATGAAACTCTATTAGCCATGCAACAGCAAAGAGAGAAAGGCAAATCCAATGATAATGTACATCTGTTTCAGGGAATTTATAAGCTTTGAACATTTTTTATGTGCAGATAAGTGGATCCTTTTCTTACCATAACTTAGAACTTCAAAGCAGATTGTGTGGATAATGCAAATTGCTGAAATATGAGATTTTCCTACAAAGAGGTTTCCAAAAAAGAAAAAAAAAAAAGAATTAAGGCTAATTGATGCCACAGTCTTTTATGTACAGTGTAAAAACTCTACAAAAATTGATTTTTATGAACTAAGAAATTGATGAAAAAAATGTTGAAGTCTGCTGTTTGCATTCAGAGGCTGTAGTTTGAGGTTCTGTGAATTAAACATTTGTCTCCAATATTACTACAGCAATATTGTAACATAAATTAAGATATGTAGCCAAGCTGTAATTGTATCAAAGTCTGCCATGTCCTAGGAATGTAAAACTCATGAGTGTGGCATGATATGCAGCACCTGACGTTAGCATCACTGTCAAGGTAGCAAAGGAATGTCTAGGATATGAGAAAAAATGATTACAAGTGACAAAAACTAATGAGGGTAAGGCATGAGGTGGAGGATACTGATATGGTAAATCTTGGGAGTAAATGAATGTTTAACTTCTTAACTGCTCAGAAAAATTAGTTGCTCTCTGAACTGGGAGGTTATGGCCAGGCTTTAGGATGCCGGATACATTCCAGCTGGGAGATACGAATGTCCCAGCTGAAAGTGCAAGGCGATGACACCCTGTGTGAGAAATGACATGGGTGAGGGGATGTGGAAGAGTCTCATTTATTGCACGCCCTGCAGAAGTGCATTCCCTTCCTCTCTTGGCAGCCTCACAGGTGGCTGTTTCTTTCCTACACTTCACTCAACAGGCGGTCACGACCTCAGTCCCAGGTTTTGTGGTTTTTTTTATTTATTCCTAAATCCTTGCACAATCTTGGTCACCCATGTGTCATGGCAGGGATCTTCTGGGGAAAGCACCAGGCCTCCATGCCCTGAAGTAAGTTATCTCTTTTTGTGGTTTTGGGATACATTTTCATGTCCAGGGCTTGTTCTTCTGCCACAAGCCTGCCTCAGTGGAGGGGGCCTCTGTGGTACCTTCCAGAAGGCCTTCTGGAAGGTTCCAGAGGCCCCCTCCGCTGAGGCAGGAAGCGGAAGTTGTTGCCACCTCTTCCCCCTCACCTCACGCTGGCGGTGACTCAAAGCGCCTCCCTCTCACCCCGACAGGTATGATTGCCCTCAAAAGGGTGAAGTTTGTGGGGGGTTTTGGCATTTTGACTTTGGAAGGGGCGGTCCTGTGACGGGATGAGCATTGTGGTGCTGCACAATCCCTCCCCCTGCCGCGCTGTTCCCCTACCCGCAACTAAACTCAACTCCCTTGAGGTAATGAAAAAATTTACCTCATGATTTGGGCCAAAACTGACTGGTTTAGGCAATCAGCAAGGGCCCTGCCTTTAGACACGGTTACCGGGTAGTATTTGGGTGAATTAATCAGGCAAGAGGCTGTCCTGTGGCAGTGATGGCCCCAGGGCTGCCCCGTCCCTCCAGGCATGCAGCGCGTTGGTAAGCCAAGGCCGCGCCGGCAGAGGGTTAAACTTGAGGCCATTTCACCTTCTCTCTTTAAAATCATACCCCAACAGCAGGGAAAGGGCAGGAGGCAGCGATGTTGAAAAGAACAGCTGTATGCCATCAGTCTAAAGATAGAAACATGAAGCACGCGGACTAATTAAGTTCCCAAGTGGCAGCGTACAAAGTGTACAGACCAAACAGAACAGTGCCTTCCACTTGTTTTGATCAACTCTCTTTCTATCACTTTGATGAAAACAACCGCTTGATTTGTTGCTCACTGTGGCTGCCAGGGGATTGATCCCTCACACCCTGTGCTCTCAGACGGTCTCGCTCCGTCGACGCTGCCCTCATGGCGAGCAATGCAGCCCGGACACAGAGCCGTTTTGTGACTAGGGAGTCACTGCAGCTCCTGGTGTTTGCAAGTGGGGCCAGTCAGCAGCACTGAGTGTCAAAAAAAAAGTGCAAAAATTGTTCAGAACTTCTGAATTTACTTTCCTGCATTTATTTCCAGCCAGCTATAGTTATCAGGCACTTTCACCCTAACTAGGGTGAAAGTGGGCATGCTCTGACCGGCTTAGCGCAACAGTATGGACATTAGTTTTTTACTTTTCCTCCTCTGATGTCTTTCAGTCATTTCTTTTTTCCTTCAGGGGCCCCAGCTGATTCTTGGTTAAGTCAGTCAGCTTGCTTCCAACTGGTTTGTAGCTCTGGTAACTTACCCGTTGATATAAACTGCATATGAGCTAGAACCCTCTTTTTTTTTTCCCAGAGTTCTGAGTAGAAAATTACCTTAAGGATAAAGATGAAGAAAAAAAGCGATTTGAAAATCATCTCTCACATGGAAAATGAATTTTTGATGTTTCAAAGTCTCTCATGCTCCAATGGGAGGCAGAAGGGAGCCTCTGGGGCAGTAATCCCATGAACTGCTCTAGCAAGTTTGAGAGCAAAAGGCCTGGCTCAACTGTAGTTCTGCAGCAGGTTATAAGTTGTAAAGCTGAAGGGCTGTGACAGGTTTGAATTCTTTGCTTGTAATGATGCTCAGATAGACTGAAAGATGAAAATGCTCAGTGTGAAGTGATACTCTTTCTTTCTTTCTTCTAAGCGTAATAGTCAGCTCTAAGTTTGCATTGCTAAGCTGCTTCAATTAGAAGCATAGGGCTGACTTAAAATTTTCTTTTATTCCAGTACAGCTTGCAGTGAACTCCAGAATTTAAATTTAACTCTTTTTAAATTCCAGACTTAATCTCTCAGCTGAAACCTTGAGTTTTCAGAAGGTAGTATTATTGATGGCTATTTCATTCCTGATCACCAGCAAAAGTCTCCCCCCAGCCCCCCCCCCCCCCCCAGTTTAATCTTTTTAACAGTCCCATTTCCATTTTTCATTCTTTGAGATCTAAGTGCTAAGCCCACACTTGTTTAACTGCAATCCACAATAACGGACTCCTTGAGGGAATTATGAATTAACAAAGCTACATCTTCATGCACAGGAGACCTGACGTCCTGTGAGCTGTCAGGCCTCACTGTAACATACAGAACATATTGTTAAGGCTGCTGTGTTGTTCATGAATCAAATAAAATGACAGCTATTCTTTACAGTAAGAGCCTAAATTGCTCATGTATTTTATCATGATTGAGTTTCATATCTCTACTGATAGAGAGCTGGACACAGTTAAGTCCTTAATTATTTTGTTTGATATAGTGGTACTTCAATTAGCAATAGGAATGTCAGCTTTAATTTGCTGTATTGGCCACTTGCAGTAGATTGATTTATTTTTTCTTTTCTTTTCCTTTTTCACTTACTGCTGAATGAGTTTGCACATCTAGTTCCTACTTCTGAGCTCCTCAGGTAAGGAGGCTAGTGTGTGGATAATGTTTGATGTTGAGGGGTGTAATAGTTCAAATTGTGATAGCACTTCTTAGGTCTTTAAAGATACATGAACAGGTTTTCTCCCTTAATTGCAACAATAAGTGCAATTGGGGAAAGATACATGAGAGTCTGACATTACAGTGGCACGATGAACTTCAGCTGTAGCGCCAAGCAAAAATACAACATACCGCTTGTTTTCTGGAAGGTTTCAGATATGTTGGAAAGATCTGACAGAAGTTCAGGTCACTGCTGCGTAATGCTTGCTATCTGCTACAGTGGAGGAAATGGACCAGTTTCCTTAACCAGGGTTTACAGCTACATGAAATCAGCTAATTAGGGTAGTAATGAACTGGTTTCTTTATGAAATTTCCAGAAATTGCAATGCCTCATAAAGGTCCCAAATCTACACTAAATAAATATTACCAAAATAGGCAATGCTAGCAGGTACTTTAGCTTAGCATTACAGTTTTGACAGCAGCCAGTGCTACTTGTGTTTACAGGATGGGATTAAAAAAATGAGCATTGAGAAGTTACTCCTCAAGGCGTCTCAGCAGCCAGAGCTTGTCTTGAGGCCTGCAGCAAACAGGTGATCCTGTTCTTTCCAAAACTCCCAGTCCCTTGTGCTGGGTCTTGCTATTATAATTCTGATTATTCTTTTTGCCCTTATTGACTGCACAGTATATAGTCTTCTACTTTTGTTCATAGTTGTATTTTAGTCTTCTAGTAAGGGGTGTGATTTCAGGGAGGGAGAGGGAGGATTGCTCTTTCTCTTGGGAAGCTACTGAGTGGTCTCAAGCAAGATGTTGGGGTGTCAGAGGGTCCTGGCAGGGCTGTGAGGACTGCAGGAGCAGCAGAAACTGCAGCATAGCCTCAGGGGGTTGCAGACCTTGGTGGCTGCAGTTCAGAAACTCCTGGGGCTGGCTGGAACCATCCCTGGAAATAAAGCCTATTCAGACTGGGAAAGTTCCCTAGCCTGAATGCATTGATACTGGTAGAAAAGCGTACAGTTGCTTCTACAGACAAAGGGGTAGTTTGTGTGGGCATGTAGGCATCTTAAACTGGCATAATGGCTGCTTGAGAATTTAATCTGCTTCCTTTACCTTTCTATCCCTAGTCTGCTGCTACACAGCTTTTACAAAACTAAAAAGGGCTTCTTGCAGCTGAGTTGGTATTGACAACTGTTTCTTTAAGAATAGGCTAATGCTGAGTGAGAATTTTTATGGTGATTTGACCAAGCTTTATTTTGGGCTCAAGAAAAAAATAGGATAAATATGACTTTTAGGTGGCGTGCTTTTCAGTGTTTGACCTGGGGAACAAAGGGAGCATGCAGGATTTCACCTGACTAATCCTTACGCCTCCAAACCATTTTTTTCAACATCATCTGATAAGTAGCCTGAAAAAGGTGCCATAGTACAGTACTTGGGTGCTAACAGCAAGGGGGGGGGGGAGGAAGTGAATGTGAAGCTGCTAAAGAGTTCTCAATAATGTACAACCTTCAGGCACAGCACAGCCCTAAATTGTTGTGATATTTCTCATACTGTAAGTGATAGAAAAATCATTATGAACAGTTTTTCTGTTAAACCTTATAAACCTGGAACTCTTGATCGGCTAATAACAATTGCGAAACCAGAAAGATTCACATGTGTCTTAGAGATCAACAGACAGTCCTCTTGGGTAGACTGACTCAGTGCTTTGACAAGGAGGGGATCTCACTGCCATAATGTTGAAAGCAGAGAGCAGAATAACAATGAGTGTCAGGAGCACTGGGTCTGTAGAGGTATTGAATGCAGAGAGCAACAGTGACAGAGACCGAACTCCAAAAGGCAGAAATAAAAAGGTTAAGTCACACACACAACTTCATACAGTCAAAAGGTGCTGCAGAAATCTGCCAAATCTGTCAAAAAACCCCTGTACTAACAATGGTATTTTAAGGTATTATCATTCTCCTCAAAATCTGCATTAATTCACGAATTGCTTTTTTTTTTTTTTTTCGCTGACACTCTAAATATCTGCTGGAAAACCTCTTTCGTTCTCCAGCAAGTGCCTGTCAGCCAAGGGGAAAGGACTGATGCTCTGAGACTTCCATTTTCAAACCTGGCGTATTTCAAGAGTCACCTCTGAAAACTCTGTGCTTTTTGATCAGAGGCATCCATTGGATTTGGCAGGCTCTAGCAGCCCAGGTAATTGTCCAGATAATTTTTCCTGTTTGGTTGCTATGAGATCTAGACTACACTACAAAAAGAAGCATTTTTAAGCACATTATCCCTGTCCCTCCATCCCTCCCCACAAACTGATAGTTTGTGCAGGCAGAAAAAACACAATATAACCATATGCTGAACCATCTTTTAGCCTTGGTACCTACAAACTTGCTTGTTCTGCTGCTCAGTAGTGGTAACAAAGACAGAAACTGTAGCACAAAACAGGCTCAGGCATTTGTTTTGTTTTAACCCTTTGAGCGACATAAACTACTTTTCAGATTTCTTCAGCATTATAAGGTCCATTGACAGGCTACAGGTTTGGATTTTTTCAAGAAACCAGAAGGGGTTATTTGGATTGACCACTGTGAGTAATTTGCTTTTTAATCTTGGTCCATTTTTAGCCTGGTTTCTGCATCTTTCAAAGTAGGCTGCAAACCATATCCAATAATGGAGAAGGGCTTTCTCAAAACCTAGGCTTAATAAAAGGTTTATTTGGTGCAAGCTTAACTGGATAATGGTTGTTTGCTTTTTAATGAAGATAGGCTAACAAGGATTTTCTCTTAGCTCCCTGCAAACTTTGAGCCAGCTGAGATGGTGCATTGTGAGCTAAGCTACTTGGGTTTCATCCACATGCTATCACATCTGTGAGTTTTTGCAGAGCCATCTTCAAAACCCCACTCATTCACTTCTTTCAGAGATGAGCATCGACACAGTTTATGCCAAACTTAATTTTCTAGGTCAGTCAGAACTTCACAGGTTTGAATAAAGTAAACGCAAGGTAGACAAGGTTTAGCTATTAAAGTTCTCTGTAGCAATGCTTAGTTGTCTGACAGAATTAGGATCACCTGGGCTCCACTGGGTAATGAAAGCAGGCCAACAGCCATATAGGTGCCACCTTGGCAGCAGAGTGGTAGAGGGCCCTGGGGAAGCTTCTGTGGTAGTGGAGTGTGGTGACAGGATTAGACATGCAAAACCCTGTCCAAACTTCCAGTAAAATCAAATGGCATCTTTCATTTGACTCTGACAGAAGCTGGATCAGGCCTCCCATGAATTGTAATGAATAGTTATATTAATCCACTGCTATGTAGCTGTGAAAATCCTGCATCCCCTTCACTGGGATGGCAGTGCAAGGCTAAATCACCATGGATATTCGATTGCATTCTGGCTCATGTAGCAGTAAGAGCATTACCAGGCAGCATTTTATCTAAGACGAGTGCTCTCTACAGCACTCACAACAAATCTCAACTTATTGAAACTCTGGTGATTAAATGTTTTACAGACCCCTGCAACATCAGAAGACTCTGTGAAATAGGCATGGCTGCTTTCAATATGATCTCATAGGGATCTGATTACTGTTTTGGCTCTCTTCTCACAGTCATTCAAGTGGACCTTCAAGGAAGTATAACCCTTTCACTTTCAGACTTTCTCTTATGCAAAACACTTGCTCAAGGGTAAAAGCCTTGAGTACAAAACCTATACCACTGGAGCCAAATAGTCAAACTGATCATATCTGTGCTGGTCTTTAAGCACAATACAGCAAGAAATGAGGTGAAGTAGCTATACATGTTGTTTTGGAAAATTTCAGGCCCTAAAATGAAAATAAAAGGCCCCTCTATAGCAGAAAGTCTGGGTTAAACACATTCCTGCTGAATCAGTTGTGGTAAATGTTTGACATATGTTCTTGTGTTGGCACCAATTATTGATAAAATTCTATTTCAAAAGAGTAGCCAACACTAGAGTATGTGTAGAGTCTATTCACATACAGTTGCTTAAAACATAGTTCCTGCAGATTAATGGTGTGACCAAAGTTTTCATTCCCTTCCTTTTGGAGCAGGCACATTACAAATGCACATCAAAGAAAATGAGCTCTATTCTGACTTACAGTCTAGGCATGTTCCTGACAAACCACATCTGATGAAGAGTCTTAAAGAAATAGCACAAGCAACACTGCCGGCAGCAAAACAACAAAAGGGCTGGCCCCTTCCACCAATGAAGAGAGGCTGGTTAATCAAAGGATTTTGTACCAGGGAGAGGAACTGTGTGCTTTACATTGAAGCAATGCAGTCGAATAATACATATGCAATGACCTAGCTAGGCAGCATTCTAACAAATCACATTTAATTACATATCTTTTCCTCTCATGATATTCTTCTCAGTTCCACTGCAGTCTGGGAAATCAATAACAAATGTTCATTTTGACTGTCTCTATTCTCTAGCCTTGGACTAATTATGCACTTTCCTACTGTCCTTATAAGGACAGAGTAGCTCTTAACTTCAAACAATGAAAGAAAACACGCAAAGAAAACCCTCCTCAATAGTATTCCAAACAATAGGAACATAAATTATGAACCAAATCAAGTCTTTCCTATTGTAGTGTGCAGCACCTTCTGATAAGGTACGACTGGCCTCCTGGCAGGGTTATTGGCACTCTTTGTGTCTGTTAACGGTGCTGAGCACCATCACCTTTGATTTCATGACCAGAGAGGGCTGCCCAGTTGAGCACCCGCATAGCAATCAGGACTGCTCTGTTTTATGGGTGGCTATTTGCTATCATGGCCAAACCAAGTAACATTTCTTATTGCAGATTTCTTCACCTACAGCATAGGAATGACCATGCTTTTCTAAATCCCTCTTGGTGACCTATGAATGAAAAACACAGCACGTGCATTGTCATTATCAGTATTAGTGAGGTGACACTGGGGTTCATGACACCTGGAGTGTGTAAAAGTCACAGGTGCAAAACAAATAAGCTCTTCAAATAGTGTGTGTGTTCCTTCAAGCCACTGTAGTTTAGGCACTGGGGCCCATATTTAACAGACTGCAAGATGTGGCTTGTTTTTTTTACCGGGAACAAAATGTTTATACAAGTTTGGTGAAAATGGCAAAGATTTTCACATATTCATGGGGGAAAGCAGCAGTATTTCTTTAAGGGAAAAAAGAGCAAACTACAAGTTCCCCTGGTCTTGGCAAATCATGAGGCGTTTTTCATTTTGTAACATCAAAGTCGGCTCCTCTTCTTTGATGTCTTCGCATGCTGTTTAAGGTAAAGCATGAATGAAGAAATGTCAATCTGCAAGGTGTCCATGTAGTTTATGCTGAACACTGAAGAGGACTTGTAGATAAAAGGCAAACACAAGGTTTGATAATGAATGTCCAACAAGGAGGTGTGCATATCTAAAAGGAAACACTCAGCTGGAGAACAGCTCTGCAAACCTTAAAACTCTGCTTAGCCCAAGTTTAAGAGATTAACAAAAAGTGGATTTTTTTAAAAGTGTGGAACCAAGACGGGAATTCTATAAAAATCTTTGTTGTTTTATAAGAAATGAGTGTTCTTTCATTTGTTTTACTTAACAATCATAAATGCGCCACCCACTGTGCTTAATTTGACAATGTGTCATTTTGAGAAGATACAGTTAATACTGGGAGAAGTATCAGAGAGGAAAGTATAAACCAGCACAGTATATGCTGGAAATTTATAGCCATTGCTTTGTGTCATCTGATGTCTCAAGACTGGCAAAATTCTATGCTGAATTAAACAAAGAAAAGGGTCAATTATTTAACTCAGTTTCTACCTATGATCTAGAGACTGTGATGGAGTGATAGTCACGTGGGGAGGCTAAGCAATTTTGGGATGAAGGGGAAGGTAGTTTCTGGACCCAAACCCCACATTTTTCAGTGACAGAATATCTAATAATGTCACTAGAAATTTAGCTGTATAAGAAGGTGTCACTACTGCATTGTCCTGCTGCTTGCACTCGATTTGTTTCCCGTTCATTACCTCTGAAGCTGGTGAAAAGGTTGGTTTGATGAACCATGTGTGCTTTGCCTGATTTACTCACAGAGCAAGTGCACCAGGCATGCTGCACTGGAAAAGGGAGCACCCACGGGGGCTGCAATGGGAGCTCGGGCTCTGTGCCAGACAGCCTTTTTCTTTGCTGAGACAGCCCAGCAGGGTGAGTCTGAAATATATCGGTGTCTTAATGTTACCATCTGTCTGCTAGAAACTGGACTGAGACTGCAAAATAATTTTGGTTAATTAACAGGGCATGAAAAACCTGCAATGGGTGCCTGTTGCGGTGGGGTGTACCTCAGTAATAACACGTAACGGTGAGTTTGCAGATGTAGCCAGGCTCCCTTTGTGTGTATTAACCTGTATGACACTAAAATGAGCCTTGCCCATTAGGATCAGAAATATTTGTCAGAAAATAGAGATAACTGGATGTTTGATGTGTGATAGTTGAGGAATGGATATTCACAGGAATCCAGGGAAGCAGGAGCTAAAACTCCATAGCTTTGGTCAAGGCACTTAAATGCTTATCAGTCTTTTCTTCTGTTAGTTGGGAATAATTATAAGAAAATAGTATTTCTTGGCACTTTGAAGACGGGAAAGAAACAAGCATAAACATGGAGTGACTTTTTCTGTTTAAGAAAACATATCATTCAGAGCTGACCAAAACTCCCTGGAAACTTTGCAGCCTTGGGATGCTAACTCATAAAAAAACCATTATGTACTGTAATGCACAGGAACATTGGCACCTTGCCTGTTTTCATTCTTATGTGTGGGACATCTTGTGAGAAGGTAACAATATTAGTAGTGAGGATGCCTACATTTTGTCTGGAAAGCAATCTATGACTCCTAAGAATCATCTCTTGCATTTCTTGACTTTTTCTCCCTCTCTATTCTACTTCAACAAAATAATGTGCAGAGACAAAAAATACGATCTGGATAAAAGAGGACCTTTTCTTTCATCCAGATCTCCTTGCCAGATTCAGGGTTTTTTGGCTGAGGAGGTTTAGGTGTGGAAGAAGCTCAGGGAAAGTCCAGAGTCAACAGCCATAAATACCTTTTCTCAGTCAAGGTAGGACAAAAGTGAAGAGAGATTATCTGAGTGTGAGTACGGTCAGCTGGCTATAATACATGCTAGTTTACAGATCCACAGATATGAAAGTGAGACCTGGCATCATGCTAAGACTCAGCTGTTCAATAACTTCTCTAGACTTGGATTTTTTTTAGTTTTATCATCAATCTGTGGTTTTCATGCCCATTAAAGAAATGTTCAAGAATGGGGAAGCTTCCCTGGGGATGATGTACAACTGCACTACCCTTTGGTGAACTCTTGGAAAAATTCCTACTAAACACCATTGTGCACAGGTAGAGCTTCACTGAGCTCTCCCCTTCAAAAGTTCCAGGACATTCTTTTGGCGTTTGAACAGATCATGGGAAAAAGAAAGAAGATCATTGTGCAACAGTGGGTACAGGAGCAGAACTAAAACTGGCAGTTGTATAGGAACAGAGAGATGCAGGCTGGCTTCTTTATTGTTGCATCTAACTCTCCCGAAGTTTGATAATCAAATCTCATGCTTTCAGGTTTACTTGCAGCTGCAAAGCGGAAGAAATGCTTTTGTAATAATCTGACTCATTAGGCAAAAGAGACTACGCACAGCAACAGGGGCAGCTGAAATAATGTGTTTTCAGTTAAGCTGGTGTGCAACATCTGAGGTCTTTCTCCTTAAGATCTAAAAGAAATGGCTGAGGTCTCTTGTTGCCATTTGAAATTTTGGCGTAATTTGAAGTGAAATTGGATTGTACAATTCTAAAAATTAATAACAACATATTAGAAAAGAGATGACAAAAATACTCCCAAGACATTTTCAAGGACTTCAGAAATATTTCTAGTGCGGTGACGGGATCCCACATACCCTCAAGTTTTCTTCAGCTACTTCTGGTGCAGGTAGCAGGGAAGCCATCACAAAGTGGAATTTAACCCAGCCTGTTAAATCCATCTGGGCTGCTGGGCATACTCAGGTCTACACTGTCATGAAAACAGCCAGCCACAGCCAGGCTGGGTTAAGGACAATTTGGTAGTCTGAACACAGCTGTCACACCTCTCATGGCGTTGTAGATATTTTCTTCACTGCGAGCCATGCTAAACTGCTAACGGATTTGATCCACTATTCATAGAAACTCTGGTCTCAGCACACAACAGCATCAGCCTTAATATTGCATTTACAGAAGTGAATTTTTAATTCAGGTGTTTTTGTTTTTTTTCTTTAAATAGTTGCAGTTACCTATAACTGGGGTAAAATGGACATTATTTTGTCTCAAGTGTCTTTTTAGTCAAATAAAGTCCCAATCTTATAGTTTTTACCTTTGTGGTTGAACTGTTACAAGGAGACATCCACATTCACTTTATTTGTCTGGTAGATATCCAAATATTTGCTGGGAAATATAACTTTTGAGAGTAGAGATTAGCTTTCAAGCTCTGAGTCTTTTAAATGTCATCTCTGTGAAAACTACTGACAGTCAGTAGGTGGAGAGTTAGTATTGTCTGACAAGAATATTCATGGGGAGCAACTTCAAAATGCAACAAGAAGAAAAGAATTTCTGGACCTCAAAAGACTTTGGAAGCAAGAAAGTTTTACCCCTCAGCACTTGTGCAGGAGGAACTGTATTTGTTCTAGGAGGCTTAATCACCTCATTTTGTTATGATCCTCAGTTCAGTTTCTCCAGTCACAGGGAACTGAAACACGACTCTTGGCATTTGAATCTTGAAAAGACAGAAGAACCAGTGGATTAATTTGTTCAAAGTATATTCTCTCTCTCAGGCTGTTGGACTGTAGCATTCTTCGATGTGGTGCTACACTGCTTCAGCTTACAACAGTGGTGGTGATGATTTTTTTTTCATCGTGTGTGCTGTAGTTGGGCCTAAAAGCCCTATTCAGCTTCACTTGTGTGAGGCATTTCATACAAACCTTATGCAAAGATAATCCCTGCTTAGTACAAGAGATCTGTTACAGAATCACTTTTCTCTTGTACTCTAGCTCTGAAATTCAGGGCTGTTGTCACAGGAAGGCAGATGTCTCTGTGCAATAGAGAGAAAGGTCGGGTCTCAAATGGTTCTTTCTTATGTTTTCTGACATAATGAGATGCTGAACATTAGAAGGTATGTGACAACCAAAGCTACCACCCCCACCCCCCCCACCCCCCAATTTTTGAACTTTCAATCCATTCAATCCCTTTAATGTAAATTTTAATTTTTTAGCCTCAAGACCTTTGGTCTGGTGTTGGGTTTTTTTCCCTCAGGAGAGAACAGCTATGGTTTTGTTCTGTCCCTCCTCTTGTTCCTTTTGCCCGCTTCACACCTTTCTGTCTTTATATCTCCTTCCTTGTTCAGCACGGTCTTCTGTGTTGTGCTTCCTGAACCCACAACCTCCCTCCTTGCTCAAAAGCATGCCTATTACCTGAGTGTACAAACACTGTCCTCCTTGCCAGTTCCCTGAAAACCTGCTGCAACTGCAATGCAGCCAGTGCCTGGGGAACACTTTGAACAGGAACCATAGTGCTCCTGGGTCATCCACTGCATGTTGTCTCCAAATGGTTTGCTGCTCTGCTTGGACTTTGGCTCCTTGGATCTACCTCTCTCTCATATGGTGCAGAAAACTCTGACAGCACTTAACAAGCAATGACCTGGTAACAATAAGAAGAGTCTTCAAAGAGTTATATTTACATGTAAAAAGACACAGGGACATTTATGTATACCAGATGGCCCAAAGCAGGTGGATATGATGATGTAGTTATGGCTTACTGCAATGCCAGACGAGGAGAGTGCATGTTGTTACTAAAGCAGCACCTCACCTCAGGGTCCTAACCTGCCCTGTGCTATGACTCCCATTTTACTGGCACTGTACAAATGTATCATGTCAGTCACTGACACGAAGAGATCACAGTCTAAACAGACAAGATAATTATAGACTGCAGTGGATATAGAAAGTCTTTGAAGGGCCCTGCAGCCTGTCAGAGGCAAAGCTGGGACCCCCGCTCAGGGCATCTTAGTACAGACTGAGCCTTTTAGATATTAGTCCTTGCTGTTGACTAAATTGGCTGGTTTGTTTATTTGGCCTGGAACCCCAAGCCTTCAAACCCCATCCCCTTCTGTAAGCAAAGGGACCATTAGGAGCCAAGCACATTAATCTTTTAAAGGCTCTGTATATTAGTTCTGAAGAACCTTGTCATGAAAAATAAATGGTCTTCAAAAGGGACTAATCTGGGCCAGCAGTGAAGGTACAAGACTTTGGTTTTATATCATACAGCCAGGTGGAGCTGCAAGCTTTCTGACACCCTGTGCACCGCTGAATGGTCTGAGGCCACTGGATGCTGTGAATTGTACTAATGCTCAGAGACCATTCAAACACTAGCTGTGGCATTCAGTGAGTATACTAAGCCTCTAAAGTACATGAGAAATTTCATACTCCATCTGAGTGCCTCTGTCTGAGCTTACTCACTTGGTGTGTAAGTGAGCTCTAGAGGGGATCCTGGGAAAAATGGGACAGCGAGAGCAGAGTCTGTCATACAGAGAAACTTCAGTGAACACACAGAGAAGTGTGGTGCATTGGGCAAGAGCTTCTGGAAAGGGAAATCCTGCCCCTAACCTGCTGCAGTTCAATGAGGTGTCAATAAGCATGTGCACATCAGTACTTTGATTTTCAAAAAAAAATTATCAAGGTTCCACACAAAAGGTTTTTGAATAAACTAAATTGCCAAGAGGTTGGTGGGTAGGTTGCTTCACTGAAAACTGGTTAAAAGACATGAAATAAAGGGTTGGTCTTAAAGGTCACTTCTCCCTTGCTGGAGGGAGAATGCTAGTCTAGATGCATTAGTGGCCTAATCCAGTATTTCTAATGTTCTCGAATCAGCCACACTCTCTTTCCCAGGATAAGTTTGTAAAGTGGCCATATGAATGTCTTCTGCATTACCTAGAAGCAACTGGGAGTATTCTGTTCTCTGTGTTTAGTCAGGAGTGATTTGCAAAGGAGAGGTATGTACATTATGCAGAACTAGAAAGAGTCAACTTTGGGCCATCCTTGTTAGCTTAATTTAGAAACTTCTGAAGTAAAGCGTTAAGTTCCAGCCCTGTTGGATCTGAATATTGCTGTCTTGATCTCGGAGCAGCTAATTTACTTGTGGGGAGAGAGTTCATTTTTACTGTTTCTAAATTTTTGTTTAAAACTGCATTAGAATGTGTAGCTTTTTACCACTGTATTTATTATATGCCTTACTGAAGAAATAATGGGCAAATGAGCTGTTGGAGACCCAAAAGGGATGATTGTAATTTTCAGTTTATTATGAGGAGAAAATACATCTGGAGTGATCAAAGGTAAAAGCTTTGCCCTCTGGAGCAAAAGCAGCCCCTATGATGAGCAGGCATATTGTGGCACACCTGGAGGTGAGCCATGGGTCGGATGCCTGAGTCCTATTTTTGAAAATTTCCATTTAGAGGAGGGGAGTAAAAATGAGAGCAGAGCCAAAGGAGGGGCAGGAGCCGAAAGGAAATATAGTGATTAAAACAGACCGAAGGAGTCTATCCCCAGCCAGTGTAGCTTTGCTGCTGGGTCTCACATGCTGCCACAAGTTTTCAAAACCAACAACCTTGTCTCACTACAGAAGGAATAAAACAAACTTTAGCTCCCGCTTAATCTCTCTCTTGGAACAAGATTTTTCAGTGCCAGTTGAGCTGGGGTTTTTTTGACAGAAGCAAGATTTTTCCAACTTGATGGAAGAGAGGAGGATTAATGTAGAATCAGCTTCCTTGTAATCTGAGGCACTGGGATCTGTATTTTTAAGTATGTTAGTTTCCCGAAATGGGAGCTTGGGAGACAAACAGTAGCACATGGTTCTGTGATACTGAGGAAGCTGGAACTGTAAGTATTACTTTAAGGAACCTTGAGCACAAAATGGTCATTTGATATCACATTGTATCATGAATAAAGGGAAGAAAACCCTAAATAACCTGAATAGAAGAATGGGACATCCTGAGCTGTGACTAGAGGTCTCTGAAATTATAGGAAAGAATTGAATTAAATAATTGAAGTTACAGAAAGCATTTACCATCACAGAATGCCAGTGAAAACCAAGACAAGGAAAAGACAGCTTTATTTGTGAGAATTAGAGGTCTTCGTGCTCTCGATGTATTTAACAGTTCTTAGAGAAATTCAAGTAGTGGAGGCATTCTGTGAGCCCCTAGTACATAAACAGGATAATACTAATTCCTTGTAAAAGATGTGTGTGAATGTCACTTAAGCTCCTTCAGGTCCAGCGGAGAAAAAGCTGCAATAGTGGAGAAGATTGATGGAATTAGAAAATACCTGCTCAGGATGATGAACCTTTAAGAGAATTGTCTTTTCCAATGGCTTCATTCCTTGAGGTGTATACAAACGAGGTACCTGTGGTATGTTCTGGGCTATAATGGGGGGTAAGAGTCCAGCAGGTAGACAGCTTTCTATGGGCTTCAGCAATAAGGTCAAAAGGGTGCTGTCCATGAAGTCTGCGATAGCAGGATGGACAGCAGTGCTGCACAGACTGTGCTGTACTGGAGTTTGCACAACTCCAGTTTACCATGCTCTGTTGTTCTGTGGAGGGTCAGTGGCTCTGGGTGGAGAGAGCCCTAGAGCAATCTGGGCTTAAGGACCTCTTGACTGGAGTGAAAGCAGTAATCTGTTTGCAGCCTGACCACCCACTCCAGGTATTTCTATAAGAAGCAGGAGTGCTGAGAACTGACAATGATAATAACTGGGTTATTGCATACTGGACATACCACACCCCACAAAGTTGATACTTGTGTCTCATCAGTGCTAACAGCACTTCCTGGCCCTCTGCACTTTCTGGCTTCCAGTGTCTTGAAAGCAGGCTGACAAGAGCTAAGCCGGTCTATTCTGGTGCTTTTAACCCTCTGATTCTTTCTCTTTTCATTCCATAAATGCCATATCAAAGAAAGGGAAACATCCATACAGCTGCAGGCTTGGGAACTGGGGGAGACATTCAATGAAGGTGTCCTAATTTAAGTTCCAGTTTAAGCCATGGAATAAGCCTAAAACGAGGCCAGAGTGTTCAGAAAGAGCTTTGGAGATGTTTGTTTCTTTAGATGTGTTGTAACTTGATATTAAAGATGCTCCTGATTCTTCAAGTACAGTGGATGCACACTTCCAAATCATTTGGCTCTATTCATGCTGAATTACTGCCACATGGAGTGGAAGCCAGTGAATAACTCTCTTCCCTTATTCTCCTCTTGTTAAGCCCCCTTCGCCCCCTGCCTTGGTGTAAGGAATACAGCACTAAAGTTTCATCAGGTCTAATGAAGTCTTGCCCTTTACAGATCCAAATTCACCTTTTTTTTTTCCCCTTTCTCTCTGAAGCACTTCTTGGTAAAACAACTAAGCTGAATTAGGTTCTATTTTAAAATGGTCTGCCGCTGACAGCTTCAGTTCTACAAGCAGTTGAAAATGGCTGGCAAACCTTTATACAAACAGCATGCAAAACATCACACAAAGCCTAGGGAAGAAATGGTTTTAGATGTAGGGATTATAAAAGAGTGAACACAATTTTAAGATAAAATACAAGTGATTAAGTTAATGATGGATAATTTCATCAGTTTGAAAACTATAATTAATAGGAATTAATTGTATATTTAGAAGTTTAGGATAGCTCCACTAAAAACACTACATCAAACATAATGATATTGGAAGCCTATATAATGAAGAAATGATCCAGATGTTCATAAAAGCTTATAAAGCTTTAGAAAAAAAGTGGCTGCATGAAGAAGCTCTAATGATAAAAAGATGCCACTTGCTGTTCTGCTCTTCTTTTAAATACATCCTTTCTGAAATAATGATTATCATTTGCACTTTCATCTTAAGTTAAATAGCATATGGCTTTGGCTGATTAAAGCCCCCTCCTGGTATTAATCAGCATCTTAGTATCATGTTTCTAATGGAAGCAGCAGTTGCCCTGCTGATATTGTAAGCTTTTTAACAACATCTAAAGTCTGTGGATCACTGCTGCTGGCAAGAAATAGCTTTGAGCCTCCTATGTACAAGAGTATTGCAAAGATGTCACTTACAGGTGCAGTTTATGTGAGCTTCTACAACATACTGTATTTTAAACATTTGCTGAAATGTAAAGTTTAATAATTACCTTTAATACATAGTTACCGTTTTTTAAAAGAAAACCAGAGAACTTCCGTGTATGGTAACATTTGATACATAGAGGCATCACGGAACCAGAGATTACATGGCTGGAGGGAAGTGTCTGTGTGCTTTTGAATGTCTATAAATCATGAAGTCTGTCTGTGAGGCCCCTGCTCTAGCCTCAGTCCAGGCCAGCAGTGATGCTCACCAGCTGACCTGAGAGCTGTGGCATGGCTTCATACAGAAATGGCCTCCTCCAATGGCTCAGCTCAGTTTAGGTGTGTTGTAGATCTGTCACATCATCACTACTACAATGCAAAGGGAGAGCTGCCGGCAGTGCTGTGGTGGCCGTGCAGCTGCTCACATTAACACCCAGGGTGCGGTGGCTTGTTGGAAGCACCCTGCTCCTACAGCACCAGGCTGGAAGGAGCGCAGGCAGCCTGGGCTGTGTGATTCAGTGGAGATCATGCTGTTCTCCACCACAGAAATGTATAGAGATGGGGAGGGCAGGGGGCTGCTTGAGTCTGGCATTTCCCACAGGGACTCTGCCTTTCCCAGCTGGGCTGTAAGGCAGAAGTGGAGCCCTGGGGCAAACCACAGGGTGCAGAATGCTGTACCCCGTTTCCTACATCTGGTTGTTGGGGTTTTTGTTCTCTTGAGATTTGCTTGCAAGAGCATTGAGATTTAACAATGCCCCCCAACTTAAGCTACCAAACTTGTTTTGTTTGTGCTGAATGGTAAACCAAACACAAAACCACAGAACAGCAAGAAAACTGATGTTAACAGAAATGTTTAATAAACCTTACTATTTCAGAGATTTTCAAAGGGAGGAATATCCTGGTAAGGCTGACAGGCCAGGCAGGTCTTCAGCACCACCTTTTCTATGTATGAAGCAGTTCTGAAGACTTGTTATCTTGCATGTTGTAGTGATAATAGAGTTTACATATATGGATACTTTCCCAGATCCGGTTTTTCTGTCTTGGCACCTGGGAATCGTGTTGGACACTGCTTCCGTCTGTTGTTTGATGTAGCTACCTTAAGGCATTCTGGATGCATGAAATCCTACAACCCTGCACTCCTTTTTCTGTCTGGATTGCTGTTATTAAAAAAGTGTAGCATGCAATGCTTAATTCTGTCTTACAAAAAAATTTAGTGAAATTACAAATAAATTTTAGTGAAGCAATACTATCATAGCTGTATTGCTGCCACCTTCTCTTCCACTAGCTCCCATCTTTTCTTGCTACAGTCATGTGTTCATCCAACAACCTCCTATATGCCAAGTGGACAATTAGTCTCTGTCCTTTTGTAAATGCCTGTTATTAAACTGTTTGTCCTTGTCTTTTGGAGCTTCTGGGCTCACTGGATATCACCACCCGCCACATTTTTGCTGATTGTCTAACATGGTTCACAAGAGACTTGGATGCTTCAGCTGTCGTGCTTCATTTATCTTGCACATTTTACCTGTACCTTCTCCCAATGGCCATGCTTGTCTACTGCTTCTGCCCCACAGGTTAATTTAAATTTTGAATCTTTGGCAGGTGTGTTTGAATTTGATTTTTTAAAAAAAGGTACAGTTGTTTTCCTTACTTGCATTCTTGATATTTAAAGTAATCTAAGACTGTGTTTTTTAATTTACAATTTTCCCATACTCCATTCCATTTTAGGCTCAGCTTGTAGTAGAAGCTGATCTGTAAGATCTATTTATTTTTCTGTCTCCCTGACTATGTGTTCTTGCATGAAAGTATCTTTACATCTTAATAAATAACATTTGCCTTATTGATAACCATTGACCATCTCAATACTTCAAACTATTTCTCTTTTAAATGTTAGGGCATATGAATCATACTCATGCACTGAATACATAGGGTAAATTATGTACACAATTTCATCTCTTTTTCTTAGTCAGAATTGGTGGTATTAGGGCCAATTTACTCCCCAGAAGAGCTCCTCTTGGCAGCATAATGTCTTTATTTAGTTATTTGCCATCTGTAACTTGTTTCTGTTCCATTTCTTTATTGGCTATTGATGAGGTCAAGATGGCGATCTGGCAGTTGCTGCCGACCACCTGTTTTTCAGCTCATGGGCCCACATGGTTGCCACAACGTCACACAGATAGTACAGAGCCTGCCTCCATCCAGGGGTTTACTCATAATCGACTTCCTTACAAGCCACAAGGAAGTCCCTTCTGCCACTGCTCCATCTCACTGCCAGCAGTGTGCCTGAGGTCCCTCAAAGGGGATGTTCCAAAACAACCGTTCTCAAAGGCCGTGCAAGTTTCCGTCATCCTTTCCATGAGTAACAGGAGAATCTGCTTCCTGTTTAAAAAGAACCACTGACATTGTGTTTCAGTTAGCAACCAACCACACATGCCTTTTTGCAAAAATTCATCTTTGATCATTACTGTGCCTTCATTTTTCTTCCCCACTAATTTGCCATTACTCAGTTAAAAGAGGAGAACACGAAGTTACCACTGGCTGTGCATCTCAGGAAGTGAGCAGCAGCTCTTGCACTGTGGAGTGGGATCTGCGCCTGAGAAATGGAGAATGGGGGCCACATTTCTCCCAGTTTCCATAAAAGAATTTTAGCAGTGGTATCACTACTGGGTTTCTAGCAGCTGCGTGGATTTTCTACTGCTGAGAATTACAGTTTGGGGACAGAAAACGTCTCTACTATCCTTAATAATTTTATAGTGACACCTACAAACTTACTCACAAAGCATTACCACACTGTGCTAGGTGCTTTAAAATGAGGAAGGTGTGTTTCAGTGTCATATATTTGCTTACAAGTCTGCAGTTCAGCAGCTGAATTCCATACAGAGCTGCTTCTACAGAGGAAGTAGAGCTGAAACTCAAGCAGTATGCAAGTTGTCGTCCAGGTACTTGGTAGTTCCTTTCATTCTGAATACTTCACAATCCAGTCCTTATATTTTTGTCTGATATCAGGAATAAACCCGAGTCAGTAAATGTGCCTAAGAGCAGAAGAATATGTGTTTGCAGAGTGTCCCAGCTCTCACCAGTCCTTATTTACTCTAAGGCTGCTTACCACCTGAACATGGCAGCTGAAGCCTTCCTCTAGGAATTCAAATGGCAGAAAGACTGCATATTTTCAGTAGTGAACTAGAGTGGGCTTACCTTAAACTGCATTGTGCACATGGTAGTAAGAATCTGCTCCTCAGATTTCTTTTGGATTCCTCGTAATTTCTTAAGATTCACAAATGTTTCACTAATAATATACACAATGGTCCTGTCAGTCTTAATGTAGAGTCTGCATAGCTATAAATTGCATGACATGACAATTATCATGCAATTTGGGGGTTGTGGGAGCTGTAAACATTGTAATAGTCTGATTTAAATACTCAGTGCTCCAGCAAATTAGGCATGATTATAGTGAATTGAGTTCTGCCTTGAATGCAAATGCAGTTTCATCCAACTCCAATAGCAATTCCATAAAAGTACACAGAGAGAGCATGTGGCTCATAAAGTATTTTTATAAAGGAAAATGTTGTATATATTAATGAACACAAAATAAAACCTAGGGGGAAATATAAATATACTTTGTGGTGCTTATCTCAGGGATAATTGTTTAGATTTTTACATCTGGAACAGCTAGCATTTCAAAAGCTAAATATTTGATTCATACAGTTTATTTTATTTATATTAGACATTCTCCACGTGTCTGAAATCTATCCCTTTGCTCTGGACCTGCATCATTTGCACCCTTATCTTGTACAATGAAGCTGCAGAGCTACACAGGCCTTGCACGGGCCCGCTGCACAGCGGCAGATGCCACGTGCTGTGTGCTAGTAAGAGGCAGGCATTCGGTGTGTGTATCTGTCGGTGCTTCTCTCGGTTGCTGCTTGTCACCTGGAGCACTGTAGTATGTAGGAGCTCTAACTGTGGGCTCTAACCCCGGATCTAGTTCAAAGACAGAACAAAAAGTCAGTTCATTTGCCAAAAGCTGTCATTTCTAAGAAAAGAAAAAGTAGATGGATATGGACAGGCAGGGAATAAAGAGAAGCAATGACAGCATTGATCTGTATGACTGTGCAGTCTGCTGCACGTTGTGTTTAGCTGTCTTCGCAGTGAGTGAGGTCTATGGAGAGGGCGTATCTTTATGCAGACTTGTTTCGTTTTGGACTGGGATAGCTGGCTTGAAACTGAGGGCATATGAAGAATACAACTCCCACTTGGGTTTAAAAGATAAAAGTGCCTGTGGTTAACTAGCAGTGCCTGTCTAGAGATGATGGAGAAGCGCAGATGAAGTGGTTTTAACATCCAGATTCTACCTACTCAGCTTTCTTAATTGTTGTGTGTTGGAATCCTACAGATAAATACACAGCCCATCCTGAAGCAGTGATGCACCACAGGTTGGTTGTGAAACACCAGGAAAAGCTCTGTTCTGTGGCTCACAGTTGAACCTTTGGAGCACAAGACTCAGTGCACCTTGTTCTGATAGAGAAGGGACATCACAGTGAGCACTCTGAAGGTAAAACTGGAACAGGGGAAAGCCCAGGGTGCTACCATAGACAGAACAGAGCTGTCAGCAGAAACCACGCTGTGTGCATACACACACTTGCCACTTTCTGTCCTTTTCCCCATCTCCTTTAAAATATGGTAGCTATGATGGGCAAGCCTAGAAATGCAGGTATGTATTTCCCCCTACCATCTGTAACTGAAACAGCTGGATGAGTAGATCACCATGTGCTTTAGAGGTGAATGGTGTGTGTTAGACGGTCAAGTATGGCGTCTTTCAGAACAGCACAGGCACGACTTTGCTTCTGAGACGTTGTGCATCACTTGTGCTGTGGCCTGAGCTGGGGCATTGTACAGCATTTTAGCTGTCATGCTAAAAGACTGGCAGCAACAGAAGCTAAAATGAATGAAGTATTGGCCCATTGCATATCTGCTATAAGCAGAAACATTTGCAGTGATCAGTCAGCAGTTTATTGGCTAAGATCAACAACTGAGATAACTACAAATAAGTGGCTTTGCAGCCTTTTCTTCTAGCATGTCTTTTGCAATCAGTATGAATTATTACAGTGGGTTTCAAGAGGTACAAAGAAAGTTCAGCTAACAAGCAAATAGATATAGAAGAAAAGGATAAAGGGAAAGCCAACGTTAATGGCTTTTCCTTACCAAAGACAGCTGGAGTTCATAACTGTATCACTATTAGTCTGCACAGTGTCATTGTCAGTCTGAAGACAAAAAAATCAATGTGCTGTTTTCTTTTTTCTTTAAGAACAGAAGAATGCAAGAACTAGATTAGGATAGATTAGTTCAAGTATCTGGTCTGATGGCAAATAACATTGGGATCAGAGAAATGAAAATGCTGTATGAACTCTGGCCAGAAATTCCACATTTACTAGAAATCCAGTAGTGCTGCTGTTCTCTACCAGGATGCTGTGATCCTCAGTGTTGTCCTGTCTGTTCACTTCTCTTAGGACATGGAAGAGGTTTCAAAAGTGAAATCTTCCAGAGGGATGACCCCCATTTTAGCCAGAATATTTTTTGCCATGACTGCAGCTGCTGTCATTATTTAGTCAGTGCTCAAACAGTCTTTTAGAAAGAACCTAGTTCTGAACTAGTGCTTGCTCACAGCCAGCATCCTGGCATGACCCAAGGAGGAACTCAGCTGGTGACAGTGCACTATGCTTTTGAATATGAAATAACAAATTCCCATTGACTTCTTATTAAAAATCTGTTAGTGTTTTTCTAAAAGTAGGGAATTCTTGCATAAATTTCAACAGGGGTAATGCCATTGTTAAATTTTCTTTGCTGACCTAGCCATTGCTTCTCTAGCTGCCCAAAAGTTTAATAGAGGATTGCTGTGTCCCACTGAACAGCTGATGTACATGGCCTCAGAAAGCACCATTCCAACAGTTCCTGAAACGCAGCATTGCCAACTCTTGCGAGTTAAATGCAAACCTCTCAACATTTTTTTAAAGTTTCAGTGCTTTGACTCAGTGATTAGGTGAAAATCTTAGTTTTCATAAAAAAGTAAGCACCTCATTTTATGAAGATGGATATAAAGAAAAAACTTGGTTATATATACTTTTATAGGATCAGGAAATATCAGTCTCAGAAGAAATTGAAATGTGTTATATTTTTAGAACACTCCTGAGTTTTTAGACTTGACCTGCATGTTTTTAATTCTTGGTTTTGCATACTGAAAGTGTAGAAATTTAAAATTATTTCTTTGTACATTATTTCATGGGATAGTGCTGTATGAATCCACTTTGTTTAATATTTAAAGACTTTTTTGAGCTGAAAATTCAAAAAGATAAATGGTTGTTTTATTACTTGTTAGATAGATTATGTGATGGGAATACATCATATTCCTTTTTTGATAGTTGATTAAGAAATGTCTGATTGCATGCAATGTAGAAAGTGGACCTTTCAATTCACTATTAATGCACATACTTCTTGTCCTAAGATAACTTATCTCCAAAGGAGAAAAGAAAAAAAAATAGGTGAACATTCAGTATTTTTCCCACATGGGAGAAAAGAGCCCGTAATCTGTTGATAATGTAGTAATTGGCCCTAGAAAGGAAAGAAATAACATGTCTAGTTCTGGGAATGCCTTAGAAGAAACCTTCCCATGACAGGCTGTATATGACTCCTTAGAAGTTTTCTGTTGTACTTCCCAGAGGTTTCTTAACAAGATATGGTCGGGCCATCACTTTTTTTGGATACATCTTTGCCCTGGTTCTCAAGCTATATGTTGCTGTCTGGTATTGAGTCTCTGTAAACTTCCCCACCTTGTCAGCTGGCAGTGAAATCAGCACTGATTTTATTATGGGTGGTTTCTTACTGCTATTTATGGATCAAAATTAAAAAAGAAAGAAAGAAAAGCTTCTAAAACAACTACTGCCACCTAGTGTCACACCGAACTCAGAAAATCTCACACAGGCAGCTTGAGCTCTTAAAAATTCTCATCAGTAAATCCAGTTTCCATTGATTTCAATTGGCACCAACTTCCTCAGATATTAATATTACAGCTTGTATAGCAACATCTATATATTTTCCATCACTATATCCAGGGAAATAGTTTTACACAGGATACCCGAGAGTCTGTGTGTGTGCATTGATGTGGTGACAGAGAATGTAATTCCATTCTGCAACTTTACGCTAATGCAGAGGTGGCTGTTACTTGGCAGCCTGTGGCAGGGTGGCAGCCCGCGACAGTGGTGGAGAATTCAGGTGGAGAAATGTGTCTGCCTGCTCATTTACCAGCTTCAGAAATCTGGTCCTGACCAACATAAAACCTTTCTAAAGGTGTTTGCCATACTGAGATAAATAGCACCATTCATCTTAATATATTTAAAGCACGTTAATAAGTATTTTATACCTGATTTTCTTATGATGGAAAATCCTTAAGCTAGAGCTTAGCAGAAAGAATTTGTGACGCAGCATTCTCTTCAGAATGGTACAATTCGTAATGATCCTGCTTGTTCAATAAAAACTATTATGAGACAAAGTGCACCAAAAGATATTAATTACACTTCTTGGTGCTTGTGGCAATAATTCTGATTGAAATGAATTACATAATTTATTAATGTGAGGCTTGATACACTGTGTGCTCTTAAATATCCTTGCTCCAAGACAAAACTCAGAACAGCATTATCACCGCTCACCTCTAATGTCTGGATGCTGAAAGCCAAGTAAGATTATCTTTGGTCTGGTCTGAGTTTTTACCAGGAATGGAATTCACTGAGATTCCTGCAAATACTTTGGGCTCAACTAGTGTGTGTTCTCCGGGGTCCTCAGTGGTCTTAGAAATCAAGTAATCCTCCAAATATTTCTGCATTAAGTCAGTGCATTTTATTGATTACATTTTGTAGACTATTAAAACAAGATAGGAAAAGTGACACTGACAGCACTTACGTGTACGTTCATGGGAACAGTTTCAGTGTTAGCTGCAGAGCTAGACTCAGAGTCCAAAAGTTTGGTCTGTGTTTCCTGTTCTTGGATCAGCACCCTTCTCAGATTACTGTAGAAGGATTTAGAAAATGAAAGGAAATGGGGCACTAATAGTCAAGACTGCGAAAGGAGCAGGAATTGTCAAGAACCCTGAGTGAATGCTCCATCTGCTCCTCAGACTGTGAAGTAATAGCCAACATGACACAGACACATTCTAGAGCAACTTATGACCTCTTAATTTATAAAAAGCTAAAGTAACTGAAGTAACTGAAGTTACAAAGGAAGGTTTGAATAACATCTTCTTGCACGTCTTAGTGATCATCAGGAGATCTGGGAAAGTTTAGAACTGCAACCTGAGAATAGTCTATGAACTGTGAAGGGCATAAAAACTGGCAGAGCTCCTGATGCAGGAAAATGCTATGCAGCTGTTTAATTTTCAGCACTTGGATATTCCCTGAACTTTAGTGTGTGCTCAGTCTTTGTTGGATTGCCACATTAGCAATGAGAGGTTAAAGGACTATTTTCCACCAACCTTTCATTCCCAGTGCTTTGAAAAAGTAATATACGTTTTCTCTCACACAGTATTTTAGTCCATGCTCTGCATAATGTCCTGTTATTTCAGTGGTATTACTCACAAGAATGTCATAATCTGACCCTATGTATTAGTCTTATACGGACTAATACAGACAAAGCTTTTGCACTTGGGAGAGATGGGTGCAGTTGAGGTTAATGCCGAATTTATTGCCTCATCATCTTCCCAAGCCTACCAGTAAAGAAAGAGCAGTAAAGACATATCTATTCTGTTTTTCTTAAGTAAAAATAACTCTCGGTTTTAAACTTTTTGTTCATCCTGAGGGTAGAGTTTGAGACAGTCTTGAACCATTTCAGAACTTACTGAACAAATACCTCCTTACTCTGCTATGCAAAGCATCCACAAATGTTTTAACCCCCTGCTGTTTTATCTTGACATATCTTGGACTAGTCACATACAGAAACAGAAGGCTTAACCAATGGTCTCCATGTTTTCCATCAAATACATTATAAATAATGTAATTAAAATATTGGTCATTCAGATTAACCTGATCTATTTATACACCCCAGGACCCTATTGGACTAAAAAAGAGAATGCCTCTAAGTGTTTTAGACAAATGGCTGCAAATCTGTATGGATAATTTCAAGACTTTCAGCTACAGGTGTTAGTAAGCTTTTAAAAAAATTATAAAATTTGTCTACATAGGTAGAACTAATCATAATATCTGCAAGGTATTTCCTGGCAGCCTGCCAAAAAAAAATGCAATTACAGCATGAGTATTCTCTGCTCAGATGCAAAATTACCAGCCTGAAAATTCGCTTATAACATTGTTCGAATGTCTGTCTTGTCTGCTGTATGAAACAAAGTACATTAATATACTTTTTATTTTGCATCCCTATTAGTATACTACACATGATGCTTGAACAGCTGTCATATAGTCAGCCATCAGCCCTAACACCTAATTACATCTTGTATGTATTACTGAAAGTCTCTGAGTGAATTTAAAGTTTCAGTAAGCCTGAGCAATCAAAAATGTATAGGCCAAAAAAATCATGAGGTTTCGAATTAGGATCTAGAAAAGTCATATTGGGCTTCCCATTACTTTCTTCTGGAGTTTATGTTCTGCCTTGTAAGCAGGAGGGATATAAATGAACCCTTTTCCTTTTCTTCTTTTCCATTGAAAGCTGAGACAGATAAGCAAGGAAATGAAGCTTTAAATAGCTAAAATATTACAATACAAGTAATGAACTATCTGGATACGGCAATACTAAGTCAAAGAAACTTGCTATTGTTCTGCACAGACATCTCTCTATTTTTTGGAATGCCTTTAAAAATCAGGGCCAGATTGTGTTTTGCACATTCAAACCAGTATTGAATAGTGGGGAAAGATCCATCAAATCCTTTCCATTCTTTTCTGCGGTCAGTGATACAAAGGGAGACCAAATGATGTTGTACGAGTGTGAGGTTTTAGCTTGTTCTGCAATGTTGTGGTGATTGACAGCCCACTGTTAAAGAGTGGCACAGTGGAGCCCTTAGGGTACCTGTTGTGTTTCAGTCTCTTTCCCCACTTTCAAAGCGCATCCTTACTTCAAAATACAAAGAATGTAAATGCCTCAAAACAGTTGAGAGATGTTTTGAGAGCAGTCCTAAATGTCTAACTTGTTGCTTGGATGGTAGTGCGTTCAGTGCAGGCTGTGCCCTGGTGAACATGTGCTTTTGGAGGAAGAAGGAATCAGGCAAACACTTGGGAGAGCCCTACTTTGACAGCGTTTGGGGGTAGCGATTTCCCATTATGATTTCTATACAGTACTGAGTTTTGAATGAAGTCACTGCATCAGCATTAGGGATGGTTTGGACAATTCAGCTCCATGCAGCAGCATTCTTCAAAAAATGTCCTCTTTTTAAGTGTGCATGTCCTCATGTTTTGACCTGGCAAAAAGAAAAGACAAAATAAGCCACATCTCTACTTTTTTTTAGCAGGTACCCTCAGATTTTTGGCTTAAATCATACTTGCAACATTCAGCTGCAGTACATCTATTTGGTTAGTAGAAGCAGAAGCCTCAGAGTTCTTAGAGTTATGGTATTATGAGCTCTGGACAGACTGTTAAAAATAAGCAATGCCTCCTTGAAAGAACTTTTAATCTATGTAGACAAACATGGAGCAGAGGAAGAATGTCTTACAAATAACTGTTTCAACCTTTGCTTTGTGATTTTGAACTTGAACTTCATGATAAGTACAGAGAGGAGAGAGCAGAAATCATAAGTGGTGATATCTCACTCTTCCATGTTGGCGTGGCAGTGGAGAGAAGTAATGCTTCCTGGCTGGGTGGCTCAGACGAGGTGCCTCAGAGACACATTTCTCAAAAGGCCTGTGAAAGAAATGTGGATCTCCATGGCCATGGATTTTTGTATACAAAGGAACTGGGCCCTTCGCAGTCCGTGACACCATTTGTAATCTTGAGTTGGACATGTACGCGGTTATTGAAACTTGGTAGGGGGTCTTCCGATACGGTCCCTCTCCGAGTGGTTTCCTGTGTTTATTCTGTCTCCCTGTCCCTTGTGCCTGCCTTCATGCTGGTTTATTTTTCGAGTGCCTGTTCAGGCCTATTCAACTCTTTTTCTTTTTTTTTTTTTTTTTTTTTTTTGACTTCTTGTAGCAATTGAATGAAAAATTATCACATAAAGGTTGCTTCTCCCATTACTGTTATTGATTCCTATGAATTTATAGCAGAAGTTATTCATGACAACAGTGTTTTAGATTGATTCAGCAGAAAGCTATGAAATACACTCTGATGAAAAAGCTATACAGAAAGCATGAACCTGACATTTCATCACTTAAACTTACATTTAACTTTCGAGCATGAGTAGTCCCATAGGCTATCCATTGGAAGTGCTTGTGTCACCTGAGCTGAAAGTACTGGAGGTTAAAATACTGTATAATTTAACTAACGTATTAAGAACAGAATTAGGCACAGAAGGCTACAGGAGCCTTGTTCCAGAGATGTTCACAATTGTACATTTTTTAATTAGTAGGGAAATATTGTGTTCCAAGCATTTTTTATCCTGGAATTAAATGAAGGCACTTGATTAAAACTTTCATAGGAGAAAATCAGGCCCCATTGAAGTCAATGGGAATTTTGCCATTGATTGAGTCAGGATTTCACACATAATCTAAATACAGATGCCTGGAAGAAGATGGGAGGCAGACAGATTGAGCAGTGACACTGAGGCCACACACAATACTCTCCATATTGTCACCTTCCAGCAAGATGCCTACCAGTAGTGAAACCCTAGTGAAAAACATCTTTCAAAAAGTGCTTTCTGCAAAATTTTTCCTGTGCTAGTGTGTAAGTCAACACATTGGTAAGAAAGGAAGGTTATAGAAATGTGCTTTAGTCTTGCTATTGCAATAACACTGATTTATGACTACGTAGTAGAGTTTAAAACTGAAATACCTGAGCTTAGCTGAAGAGTAATGGGCACTGTGAAGGCTCTTGTGCTGGCAAACTATGGAGAAAGATATTTTGGAGAAATCATCATTCATACTGAAATGGTACACTATGATTAGTTACTTCCGCCTTTCTAAATTAGATGAAGTCAGGACAAGAGGACTAATGTAATCAGCAAAGGTGAGGAAAAATGGCTTCATATTATCTTGGAAATCTTCTCCAAGTCACATAGACGTTTGGGTGAAAATTGCAATGTCCAAAGGAAGATTTTTCAGAGATCAAAAGCTGACTTCACATTTCTCTTCATAGATAAACTATGTGAAACACAAAGATCAGAAATACGTTTTCTATGACTTTGATACAGACAAATTTCTTCTAATACCTTATAATTGTTCTCAAGATTTTAGAAAGGGAGGTATAATAATATATGTGAAAGTAGAGGTCTGATAATGAAGGATTAACAGAAAAATCTATTCTTGAAGGTTTTAGCTTTTTAGGCTTGTATTGATCTTTCCTTCTCTCAGTTAAAAAAACCCACCTCTGTTTTTTTAGTTAAACTGTTAATTGAAGTTTTGGGGCTAGCGACTGCTGTTCTAGTGGCTCACCTGAATCTGATCAAATGTTTTGTTTATTCAGTGAGAGAAGAGCTGCAAACAATCAGTGTCTCTGTTAATGTGCAAAGGACTAGCAGCTGAGGGTCTAGACTGAAAACTGGTCAACATCTTTCATTTGCTGTATTTAGCCTTGGGAAGGTTTGCTTTCTGGGAAGTTTCTGCTCTGAGGAGGTTTTGTCAGCAAGGGAAATTGGTGAGTGCTCTTTCTAATGTAATAATTAGGTTTATGGCACAAACTATCTTACTTTGTTGCATTGCTTATGTCTGTATTCATTTGGGACTGGGGTATAGGATAAGTCAATGAAGAAAAAAAAAATGCAAGTGTATTTCAGATCTTCTCTCTCTGCTTTTCAGAGATGAGGCTCTTGTACAAGTTTCCAGTATCAGCCTTTACTGTTTTTCCTTTTCTTTTTGATATATTACTAGCATACTTTTTTTCCTGAACTGCTTTTCCCCATTGCTTTGAGGTACCAAGTGATCTGAACTTTGTGAATTGCCATGCATACCTTCTGGTACACGGCTGCAACAATAAATAGGTTTACCAGGTCAGCTCCAACCTTTCTAATGCTGCTAGAAATGTGAGAGTCCTGCTTCTCTGTGGAATGCAGAAGGCTCACTTACAAGAGCACATTTTTAAGCCCACAAGTCTGAGTGGGTTTGAAATGTATGCAGCTGAGCTCTCTTGGTCCTGGTGAAAACATGTGTCTGGCTGCACTGAAATTCCTGCTTTGAAATAATCTTACTCTTTGGGGGTTGTGACTTAATAATGCTGTGGACCTTTTTTCTTTCTCTTAGAGTGCCTGGTTTTTTTTCTTTTTTTGTCACCACAACAACCAATGACAGATATTGTATTCTGCCTCTGGTTTATTTTTTGCTTCCTTTTTAGAACATTTTGAATACTTCAGTTTACGGCATTTCATAGCTCAGCAATGAACCTAATTTTAATGAATCATGTTAGTTCTGGCACCCTTCTCCTTGCTAACAGAAAATCCAGTCACTTGTTATTGCCTATATCATAATGTTTGTGAATTCTACAGCTACTTAATGCAAAGTAACTGCAAATTATTTTTACAAAGTTTTTTATCAGTGAAGATGTCCTTCTACCACCTAGAAAAATATTCAGCTCCACCTGTAACTGATTAACTTTCTCAGCTTCTGGTGTGTTCATTTTTCATGGTTCAAAAAGACCTGTAGTTCTGCCTACAAACTTGAAGCATTATCCCATTATCGCTAGGGATCAATATGTAATTTTACCTCCAAAAATACTTTTCAAAGGTCTGTTTTTCCCATGGTTACTCCTGTATATGCCATTAATTATAGTCAGGACTAATTTTAACAAGCTGGACAATATTAATTCCATATAGCTATGAAATATCTTTCCCAGGTGATATAGAAAATTGAGGCATTTTAACTATAGCTGTTTAGGTGAATTGTTTAAAGAGCTGGCACACAGCCACAGTTGTATGAAATAACACAGTCTCAAGTTTAAACTGTTAGCACATATTGCTGGAGACAGCTTGGAGTAGGGATGTAAAAAACCTACAGGCTCTCTAATTTATCATTAAAATATCATGTTGTATGAACTGATTCCTCCTCTAGTTCTTGGCAACTTGTTCTTTACATATATTTCTAACAAAAGGTGAAAAATTGTCTTTTGAATCTGTCTGCATGACTGAAGCTGGAACTCTGGACTGGGCTAGAAATCTGGATTTTAAAGCTGTAAATGTTGAGGCTGGATCTAGGTCTTAAATGTATTAAAATCTATCTGTTGTTAGATTTGAAAACCTGGTTTACCTTCAGCTTCTCCTTGGTCATGTTTCTAGATCTAAATTGTCATGTATATAATTATATTTCTGGTGATTTTTCAGAGGAAGGCAAAACCAGTACCTTTTTCTACTTGGCAGGCTGAAGTAAAAACAATCCTTAGTGATTTTTCTGTTAGGAAGAGGTAGCTGCGACTGAGACATGAAACTGCCATTTCGTTCTCCGTCTTGATGAGCTCTTCCTTGTAATAGTGGCATGCCTTTTGGTTGTTTCTTCTGATGACCTCTTGACTTCCACAGGCATAAATCAAGGGTTGTCATCTTGCTCATCTCTTCCATTGTTGTAAAACATCATTATCTCAACCATACAGTTAGCCTGAGTTGCCTAACATTCCACCTAAGGGTACTGTGGCCACAGATCCCATACCATCACTTGCTTTCCCAAGAGCTGGTGAGAGACTGGCTCACCTGAAAATATGCTTTGACTTAATGTCCAGGTACCTTGCAAGTTCCCACTAGCAGAAGCAGGCAAACATTTTATGATCCTGCAGACCAAATTAACTTTTTTTAAAAAAAAGTGCTTTCTTTTTATCTATGTATGTATTTTTAGTATTTGATTTACTCTGATCATCTGCTTATATTGTACAGTGGCATAACAAAGCCAGCTTTTTCTATCTTTAAACCCTTTAGAAAGTAAGTATGAAGATATGATTGTTACAATAGATGTTTCAGGTTTCCTTTTTATGTGTGTGTGAGGAAAATTCTTTGTGATACCAGATCTGGGGAAGTGAAAAGAGGCAAGAAAAGGGGTAAGTGCTAAAGAGATTGACACCTAGCTACTGAAAAATAAAAAAATAATGGGCTTTGGAATGGGAAAGAGAAGGCATGTTCTGGCCAAAGCTCTAATATTGCTCAGTAAAGCAGAAAACCTAAATTAATCCTGCGTTTAGTTTTAGATTTGTGGCTTATAAAGACTAAATGCATTATTTTGTTTTTTCCTTTCCATATATGACAAACTGAAACTAAATTAGTGTTCTCTTGTACCTTTAAATAATTCAGGCTTACCTCTGAGGGGAATATAGTAGATGTGCAAATGGTTGCTCTGCTTGCCATAGAAATGTTCTCCAGAGCATTGCAAAATGACATTATTGCAGCGCACAGGACTCTGCCATCCTGCCGCAAGCACCAGCTGTTTTTCCGTAGCCCATGAGAATTTAAAGTAGGTAGGGTCTGCCATGGCTCAGGCTCTGCTCTAGTACTGAGAACGTGGCAGACCCCTGCCCTCCCTGGGCTGGCCACAAAGTAGGACACCCAGCAGCTAGTTCATGTGTAGCCATGATGCATATAGGCACATCGGGGCCTCTGTGCGTGCAACTGAATCTTTCTTCACCATGTGGCATTTAATATCTTTCATCAGTTACATCCATTGCACTCTGAGATTTTTATGACATTTCCATGTTTGCCTTTTCTCTTCTGCCCTCTTTGCTCCATGCCCCATTTTTCATGAGAGCAAATTACTCCCCTCCTTCTCCTGATTCTTTTTTTCCATTTCATTTTTATATCATTTGCTTCTTATATTTTCTTTGCAGTACCTGCGGCAGCTGCTTTGCAGGTCCCCTGCTGTGTAAATCGCCCTTCACAGAGGAAGATCTTCCTGTCAGTGACTGACAAGAGGTGCCAGGAGCAGGCTAGGAGACTTTCAAAACCCGTGAGTTGGCAAATCAGCAGGTACCTGTGTGCAGTTCTGGATACGCCCCTAGCATTAGTTCCTATCTTGTATCAAAGAGGTTTTTTTAAGGATGATATGGCCCACAGGCAGAGTTTCAGGTTAAAAGGAACACACAGTGTTTGGCTGCATCTATCATCTCAATTTTTTTGTTTTAAATATAATGACGCTAGCAGTTTGTTCTTGGGGGAGTTTTTGGTTTGTCTTTTGTTGTTTTGTTTGGGATTTTTGTTTTTCTTACAGGGACTGTGTTTACAACAGCTGAAACAAGGAGAAAATGTTCCTAGTATTAAATAGCTCCCGTGTTTCTTCTCCAAAGAAATAAAGATACCTTTCATATTTTCCAAGACTGACAATGTTAAAGAGGCTAAGACACATCAAAGACTGAAGGGAAAGAGGAAGGGACTTGCTGTAGCTACCAGTTTCTTCAGAGAAAGATGTGGGATTTTGGGTGAGACTAGGAATGCTCTGGACAGTCCTTTCTCCTTGATGTACAGGAGAAGGCAAAGGGTTTGGAGGAGTTTGGGAACTTCATTTAGTTCCTGAACCATCTTAAAGAGGTTTTAAAATTGTTCCTAAGTGAAAGCACTTTGCACAAGAAGGTATAGCTTTCAGGCAAAACAACACTTGAATCAAATGCAGAATAAATAGCCTGAATAAAGGGCACAGAATTTGGTCCACTGTGATCATTTGATCTGAGTGGCTTAAGGGTTTGTATGCTTCATACTTGCAAACTAGCTGTAAAATGCAGGAAATACAAGTAGCCATGGTCTGATGTTTCCCCATCTGTTCCCAATATTTAATAATTTGCTCTCTTCTCTGAGCATATTAAGGTTATTTATAATTTTTAAAAATATGTTTTATTTTATATAATGACCTTAAAGCTATAATGGCCTTTTTGCTCCAAATTGCTCAAAGCACCCTCCTTTACCAGATGGAGGGTATTAATTTTTCTGGAGGAATTTGTGTCCAAGGTACGAATGGACAAGATGCACTTTTTAGTACACCAGGGTTTCGCCTTGCTGTTCTGCATGTGTTTCTATTCTCTAGAGCTTCTGTGCAGTGAGTGAGTGTTTTGAAAGGCCTAAATTTCTTTTTGCTTACTCTAAGGAAGATGGAGAGTGAGAGGTAAATCTTGGTTCTTACAGCTGGGACTATTGTTTTACAAACTGGGAAAATCCTTGTGTTTGAAAAGCTTGCTAGGAATTATCCTCAGTATTGGAATTGGTAAGAATTTTTCTGTTGAGTGAACAGCACTAAACATAACTAAATGGTACTTCAGTTAAGAACAGCTTTTAAAACATTTTAGGGCAGGCTTGTTTTCATTTATGTAATTATAAATGCTGTGGATAGGAAAAACATACTGGATCTAAACATCCATGTAGCCTAAAAGTGGCAGAGTACAATTTCCCAAGTTTATGCTGATAGTACCCCCTTTCAGCCAATGTTGTGTCCACGCTCATGCTGTGAGTGGGAGGTGGTTGTAGCTTCAGACTGCATGCCTCAGAATGCTATACTGAGGAAAAAGAGCTGACCTAAATACCTTTCTGGCCTCTGTGCTTCATAACTTTGGTTTCTACAGCACAGTCTCAGATCTTCTTGTTCTGTAGTGATTACAATTTTGAGGATGCTTCAAATTGAAATAAAAATATA
Source organism: Falco cherrug (assembly GCF_023634085.1). NCBI lineage: Eukaryota > Metazoa > Chordata > Aves > Falconiformes > Falconidae > Falco > Falco cherrug. Next base: position 6,903,473 of record NC_073710.1, on the reverse strand, counting down.
CAACAGACTGCCTCCTGCACCTGCTTGTATATATGTAGCAGTCCAGTGAAGTGAATGGAAATGCATCTGTTTACATAAAAGCTGAATCTTGTCCACAATGGGTTATCACATAAAGATACAATTCAATAAAGGCAAGCAAGTTTCTAATTTAATACTTTATGTAGTTACTTCGTTATAATGCATGGATTGATTCACTATACTCTTGTGTCTCAGCAAACTGAAGACAGAAATGGGAGCTGGTTAGATGGGTGGGAATGGACTGTACAAGTAAAAGAATCCTTTCTGGCTTTTGTTTCAGATTAATTTGCCCTGTCAAGACAATTTTGTTTATAGATCACTGATAACTTCTGGTGGTTATGAATTAATTTCACTTTTACCAAGATTCTTAACTTTTCTAAAAGTGACCAGGTTCCCACTGGAACTGAAATTTAGTAACTCTAATATTCTTGGTGATTGTGGTAAGCTGCTAAAATGTGTATATTAGAATTTCTTTAACCAATTAATGGTAATGGTGAGAATGAAGTCAATTGCAATCAACATGAAAAGTAGGTCTTTTAAAATAAGCTTAACTTCACTCTGAGAAACTTAAAAATCTTGTTAAGAAAAGTAACCAGAAAAGGAATATATTTAGGCTTCTGTAAATCTTACGACTTACATAAAGAACCTGTTTTCCATATTTTGTCTATATAGAAAACATTACATAATTAAGAACAGGATGATGGACTTGTCTTACAATAGCTGTCAAAAGACATCTTCATCAAATGGCAATGTTTCCAGAAATGGTATCTATCAATGTGAAGCCTGGCATTAAGCAGTATTTTTCACTGCAACAGCCCTGCTATGAAGTGTTGATGGTAGAATGCCAACCAAGGGCAAACCTGTCCTTCCAGGTGACTTGGATTGCAAAGTAGGATTGGAATCACAAGAAAAAGATCTTGTTATATATCCAAAAGCAAAGTAGTAAGTCGAGTAACAGGGACTATGAAGCGTGCCTGATGGTTAAGAGTGGTATTGTGAAATGTGTTTGGGTACCATAGTGGAGAAGTAACTGAATGTAAGGTGTAAGTAGCGCAGCAGGAAACAGCATTAGAGAGGGGGTTCACTTCTGTGTGTTGCACTTCTGAGGTGGTACAGGACTATAGCCTCGGCTCTAGCATTAGGTTTCTAAATTAATACTAAGACTTGGCAAGATGTAAGGCCTGAACAGCAAGGGAGACAAGATATAGGTTTGGATCTACAACTGATACAGTCCTCATAAATCCTGTGTCCATATGTCTGTCCATACAGCTGTAAACCAGATGAGATTTTCTCTGGTCTTCATTTTGGGGAGAGCCTTAAGGGAAAATGATTCCATCTTCCAGGTCTTGCATTGTTGATTTTTATGGTAATTGAGTCTTATTCCTCATTTCCATGCAGCACTAAAACTATTACTCCACTTCATTACCTTGGGTCTCTCAAGGATAAAAACTAGCACAACTTAAGTGAAACTGAAGTGTTGGAAAAGCAGTATGAATCTTCCACTTTGAACTATGTTGTTAAAAAATAATTACTACAGAAGTTGTGGTATCTCCCAGCTATATCCCCAACATCCCCGAACTCCACTGCACTGTGGCCTGTAAAACCCTTAAGTGCGTGTCTGCGTAAAGGCACTTGGGAATGTTAATTCACAGCTACAGTTCATTCAAATGAATTTTCCTGAGCTTTCCTGTTTAGGAAAGACTAGGTTTATTATAAGAGGTCTGGCTGACAGCCCTGAAATGGAACTTATCACAAGAATAAGCATTTCTATAACGTTCCTGTTACAAGCCTTCACCACTAATGTTTGTCTTCAAACTCACTGCCTCTATATCCTAAAAGTAATGCAGGTAAATTCCTAGTCCTTTACACATATTGAAAGGTCTACTAAGTGACAGAAATGCCATATTAAATGATCAAGTATAATAAGGTGCTTTGGCTTGGATGTTTCCCAGAAGTGATATAACAAAATTAAAATCAACTGATTCCCCTGGAAAAACACTAATACATGTCACTGCAGTAATTCCTCAGCATGTTTCTCTAAGTTCAGTGTAGTTTCTGGAATGGCTTCTTAGAATGGTTTTCATGGAAATTACTGAAGGAAGGAGAGGTTACCTGAATGAATAATAACAAAAATGTGCTAGGCTGATGGTACAGAGATCTAGGATCTAACTTCTGCCAGATTTCAGATGTGGCCATTCAGCTGCCTTTACATTTTCTATGTGAGGATAAACCAGCTTTGGAAATCTCTCGGCTCTGCCTACAAAGCTTTAAGCAATTTATAAGCAAACCTCTGAGATTTTTTTTGTTTGTTTGTTTTCTTTTGACAAAGGAAAGTTGGTGGTATTCTTAGAGCTGCCTAAAATATTTTGATGTGGAGGTGTAGTACAATATTCACTTGAAAAATTTCATTTTCAAGTAGAAAATCCTTCTGGTTTGTGTGGGATTGGGAAGTTTCCAGTCAGGTTATTTTATTAATTTTTTTTGGAAGAAAAGTAACATGAAAAGAGTAATGATGTTCTTGCTGAAAATGAGTAAAGGTTGATATTAAACTTTTGATTCACAGTGTAGCTTTGAGAAAGCCATTCTGGATTTCTATCCAGCATGCTATAGTAACTGAGATGTGCACCTTATGTTAGTCATCTTTATTTTCTTTTTTTTTCACTTGAGTTTTTTTGTTATTCCTATAATTGCCCTCTTATTTTTCCTTTCCCTTGTATAATTTGTTTATTAAAGTGTAGACACAAAAGAAAAGTTTTAATTCTAAATCTCTCCCTTCCTCCCTCATAATTTTAAAACTCTAGATTTGTTTGACTACTTTCCTTTGTTTCCCCCTTGTCTTTATCCTCTTTCTTTCACTTCTTCCTTCATCTATTTTTTGTGTAGGCTTTCTTTTAAAAATTTTTCAGTTTCTCATATGCTGTCCTTTCCCAGTGGAAGATGGATAGTCAGGGTAGCCAGGGTACTGCTGCTCCCTTGGTAGCTGCACAGGTGTATTGGGTTTGTGTGGCAAGGTTTTGGTAGTGGGGGGAGAGAGGGGCCACAGGTGTGGCTTCTGTGAGAAGCTGCTAGAAGCTTCCCCTATGTCTGACAGAGCTCCAAGATGGACCTGGCACTGGCCAAGGCTGAGCCTATCAGTGACAGTGGTAGCACCTCTGGGATAGCGTATTTAGGAAGGGAGAAAGTTGCTGCACAACAGCAACTTGCAGCTGAAGAGAGGGGTGAGAATATGTGAGAGCAACAGCCCTGCAGACACCAAGGTCGGTGAAGAAGGAGGGGGAGGAGGTGTTCCAGGTATCTGAGCAGAGATTTCCCCCACAGCCCACAGTGAAGACCACAGTGAGGCAAGTTGTCCCCCTCAGCCCATGGAGGTCCACAGTGGAGCAGATCTCCACCTGCAGGCCCATGAGGACCCCATGCCAGAGGAAGTGGATGCCCGAAGCAGTCTGTGACCTCGTGGGAAGCCTGTGCTGGAGCAGGCTCCTGGCAGGACCTGTGGACTTACAGAAACAGGAGCCCAGGCTGTGGCAGGTTTGCTGACAGGGCTTGTGACCCTGTGGGGGACCCATGCTGCAGCAGCCTGTTCCTGAAGGACTGTACCCCATGGGAGGAACCCACACTGGATCAGGGGAAGAGCATGAGGAGCCTTCCCCCTGAGGAGGAAGGAGCAGCAGAGACAATGTGTGATGAGCTGACCACAACCCTTATTCCCCATTCTCCTGTGCTGCTGCGGGTGAAGAAGGTGGAGAAAATCATGAGTAAAGTTAAGCCTGGGAAGAAGGGAGTGGTGGAGGGAAGGTGTTTTAAGATTTGGTTTCTATTTTTCATTATCGACCCATAAGCCTTTTATAATATTTTCTCTCGCCTGTCCAGCTGAGGAGGGGGCGTGATAGGGTGACTTTGGTGGGCACCTGCTCACTTGGGAAAGATGGTGCTGATGGATGGGAACTCAAGTATCAAAACGCAGGATGCAGTTTGGCCTGCACAGAGCAAAACCGCTACCTCAGCCAATAGACTTCTTTTTGCAGAAATGAATTTTTATTTTTAAAATTGTGTATTTCTGAGTACTGCAGCCTGTAGATAGCAGAATCAGAGAGATGTGGAGGGGCTGGCAGTCAGGGACAAAGCAATCTGTGGACATCAAAAAGCACTTAGCTCTCTATGTGTTGGACAGGGTTAATGTGCATAGCTAGACATTTCAGTAACCTCCTCTCTTCAGTCTCCAAAGAACACAATTCATATTGCCATTTCTTAATGTGCAGATTCTCTTTCTTCCCTGATGCATCTCTGACAGTCAGTTTTGCTGTGTAAGTACAGAAATTACCCATATGTTTTCATTGGGCAGTGTCAGGGCTCTCTTGATATGCCCTGGAAAGTTTTGACAAATAGAATAAAACTAAATACCAAGTGAAAAAACTGTGTCTTTCTGAGGTGGCCCTGAAACAGAATCACTATTTTTTTTCCCATGTAGATTGAAAAGCAGTCCTTCCTTTCAACAGTTCAGAGCTTCCAGTTTCAATCTTTTGAGGCTACAAACACTGATGTCATCACTAACTCCTCTACAGGCAGACACCTGTGGATTCTCTGAGAAACAGTTCTGGTTTGGAGCAGGACTGGATGTTATAATCAGCTTGTGTTGCTGAAACTCTTCTATAAGTTTCAAGCTCTACTGGCAAGTTGCTGCTAGATGCCCTTTCCAATATTTGAAACTTCAAGATTTGTAGAAATAGGCCAAAATTGTGTCCTGCTATTCTGGAGACCATACTGTTTCTTTAGTAAAATGCATGAAATGGAAAGTTCACGTGGAAAAAAACCCTAAAAGATCTGTTATTTTGAATATAAGAGGCACTGTTTCTCTGCAGGTGTTTTGCATGAGGGAAAGCTGCAAGGATAGCATTTGTGAGCTTTAAATAATGAGTGCAGAACTGTGTATCTTCCCCAGCCAGTGATTCTTCCAGCGAATATGATCACAAAGGAAACTGAATTCAAACATCAGCTTATTCCCATGCTAATTAGTGCACTCTCTGACTCTCTCAAAAGATAACAGTAATCCAGACATAATCAAATCAAAAGCAACTTCTGTTGGTTTTGGTGGTTAATATCATAATTGTACTTTGGTTATTACAAATAGTATTATTTTAGGAAAAGAACACAGCCCTAAGAGTATGTGTGATTGTGACTTTGGAGCTATGGACCAGATTCAGGGCTGGTGTTAATTGCTGGTTCAGCCCAGGGAAGCTAATGGTGATAGAAGCTGCCTCAGGGTGTCTGTTTATGCAGCTCCACTCTCCTCAAGGCTACTTCCCTGGCTTAATCCGTCCCCTATCCAGCCTAGAAATGCATTTCTTCTTATTATTTAAGATTCCGTAGACCCTTCATATTTAATATTAGTATTAAGGGGAAATAGAACCCCAGGAGAAAGATCAGAGTTTCTGTTCTGTTGAGGCATCAGAGTCATTCTTCCCTTAATGAAAAGGAACAGCAGGATGGATAAAAATCAATGACTTAAAAAAAGAAATAGGATTTTTAATTTAGGTTTTAAAAAATCTGGCTTGAGTAAAACTATTCAAAATTAAGTTTTAAACCCATATTAAGTCCCATTTATTCTGATGTATTAAATCATTCAAAACTTAAAGAAAAAAAAATCCCAAAATGTGTGTTGTTGGCAAGGCGTTCGCATCGGACCAGTGAGTCACTACTCATTAGCAGTGAAGAGAAAATAGTTCTAGGTTCCATTTACTCACTTAATTTCATTCAGTGACTAAAGTCAAAGCAAAATTGAGATACTTGTACTCTTCGGTTATTTTCCTAAAAAGATAGCAATATAAATTTGTTTCCTTGGAATTAAATATATCCATTTTGCCATCTCTGGCACTCAGCACTGAGTGTCTGAAAAAGCAGAATGCCTATTTTCCTCTACTAACTACGGTTGAAAATTAAGTATAAAATGAGACCTACTGTTTTTTAAATCTTGAATGACACGATATCCAGAAAAGACCATTGTAAGTCACTTTAATAAGCCAGCCTTTATTGATTAGAATAATTTATTTGAAAAACAAAACATTTTGATAAATTTGTTTTCCCCTTAAATACAAATGCATGCAAGTGTTTATAAATATTGATTTATATATTACCTTCTACAGTTGCTTTAATAAATGTGCATAGTTAGAAAACTATGTACACAGACATAATAAAATGGCTATATTTAGTTATAAATCAACATGTTTTAAGCTACCAGCCTGAGATAATCAGGCTCTCTTTAGAAAAATAACTGAGAAGTATCAATGTAAAACAAGACAAAAATAAATCAAAGTTTTTTGCTGGCTGACTTAAGGGTCATGATTCTCTGTCAGGCTGTTCTGTTCTAAGCCTTCAGGTAACTTGCTAAAAATCCCACAGGTCTAGTTCATCAGGGTTTAATGTGCAATCGACCAAACACATGTGATAGCATAGATTATTCACAGGAAAAATCACAGTACTATCACCTTTTGGCATGTCTGTGTCAGTCTTGAAAAAGAACACACTCTAGACATCTGCCACGAAGGAGGTGTTGAAAGGGTGTGCACAGGCTGTGGTTAGGTGGTTATGTAGGAAATGAGCCTGCTTGTTTGATTTGTGTGCATCTTCATTTTCTGGTTAATTCAAACAACTGAGACTACCTGTCTTACCTTAGCAAGTTGCATCTGACCATTATCTGCGTTAGAGGAAAACATACAAAGAGCCCCTATGGATGAGATATTGGTCAGTAAATCTGCAGAGGCAAATTGGAAACAGGAATTATAGGAGGAATTTGCTTAGAAAGCTGAGCAGCTCTTTGCAGCACAAATTAAAATCTTGCCACTTGTTTGGGACTGGTCTCAATGCACCCAGACTTCATTTGATCCATGGGGTTTATTCCCATTGTGTTCGGTGTGAGGAACTGGAAGTATCCGTGGCTTGAGGGCCTGAAGATGTGCTAACTGCCTTCAGAACTCACTGGAACAAGGGCTTTTGCACTAGCAGGAAAAATTTGCCTTGAAATTGAAAAGAGTTTTGTTCTGGCAGATCCTGAAAAAAAGTTATGTAAACTGTCACTCAGCACTGAAGGGTAAAGGCCTCGTCTGGATTTGAATTCTGATTGTAACACTGCTGTATGGGGTCGGGGGAAAGCTGTAATGTTACCTTTTCAGCATGTGCAACGTTTGGGCAGGGAGCAAATTACTGTTGCACAAAGAAATGAAGCTTTGCATTTGCATATGCAGCTGTTTCAGGATTTACCCCAGTACAGATTATTGATAGGAGTAATATTTCTGCTTATTCATCAATACCCTGTTTTGTTTCTTTTGCAAAAGCTTTTTCCCCTCCTTTCTCCCCCTCTCCCATCCCCCTGTTGTCTTTGTGCCTAGTATTTTTCCACACTTTATTTCCTAAAAGACTAGCAGGTTTGACGACGCATTGTGATTTCTTTTCTACAGGGCTTTATGAAGGAAGCTGGAGGCAGTTCTCATTAGTCTCACTGACATCTTTTATCACTTATCAGAGGAACAAGCAAATGGAGAGCAATTCCTTTGATCATGGCAAAAGTAGAAAGAGTATTAAAAACCCTATGAAGATTCACTAAGTAGAAAGTGGAAAAGACAGTCTGTGGCATGTTTCAAAGAAGTTACATGATTTAAAGTTGCCAGATTTGCTTGTATATATTAAAGAATTGTTAATGATGCTACATTTTACATGCATCCTTAGGTTTTTGTTTAAAAAAACAAAACAGCAAAGGAGTTCTTGGGTAGAATGGATGAATTAGATCAATTGGAAACTATCTCTAAAAGGGGAGCTGTGTTGGAAAGAAATTCTGTGATTCAATGAAAATTCTTGAAAATAAAAATAAGGTTGTAACAGTGGCACAATGGATTGAAAAAGAAACTTGCTCTCATGGGAGAATGTTAAGAAATCTTCAGAATTCCTTTTTTTTTGAGGCATTCTGTGGTGAATCAATGTATGTTTGTGAAGGCTGCAATGCTTGCAATTACCCACGTATACCTGACTGCCTAACTCTGACCTCAGAGTGCCACTGCTGCTTCATTCTATGGAAAAATAAGATTATTCTCAGTGGTTCTGAGTATTGATTCACCTAGCATGATGCCCTTGTCGTGTGCCTTACATTATTGCTAACAGGGCAGGGAGAAAAAGAGAAGTGAAAATACCCTCCTACTCCCAGTTACTGAGCGCTATGTGGTCTAGATCCACTAGTGCTTTTCTGAACAGCTGTAGCTCAGTTATCCGCTGCTTATAAATCCCTTCTCAATTTCTGCATGTGATCAGCTTGTATCTCAAAGCATCAGATTCGAATTGCCCTTGAAGGCCCTTGTCTTAACCTGTGAAAGTACAGACATCATAACTATTTAGGCATTTTCTTCCAGCATAGACGCTGTGCCAGCCTTGTCCCTGCAGCGGTTTCTACTACCATAGCTAATTTCTAACTATGTTGAATTCGATTTGGATACGATGCAATGTAGTACATTTCTATAGCACCTTTTATGCAATGCATCTGATCAAGCTAAAATTAGCTCTGAACTACATACAAATTCCTAAAAGATTAATCTAAAAAAAAAAATAACACACTGGTAAAGAGAAGGTAGAAACGCATACACTCAGTTCAAAGTTAAAACAGGCAAAGGGGCAAGTTCTTCTCTCTTACACCAGTGTAACAGAGGAAGAACCAATTCAGTGTATTGCTTTGTAACAGGCTTGGAGCGTGATTCTCTGAGTAGTGCAGCACACTGCTCAAACAGTACTGACCAGAATGAATTGCATGAATGTTGTAAATGACCTGGAGGTGGCAGGTGAAGCAATACACATGGGTGGGTTATCAGATCTCCCTTTATGTACACATTGTTCTAACTTTGCAGCTTCTGATAAGAAATGGGAAAGCCACACAGTTCTTTGTGATACATGGCCTACATCACCCACGAGGAAGATAGTGGGAGGAATAAACAAATAGCTTTGAGGGATGTGAATCATGGACCCAAAATGGTATCAATCTTTTTGCCAGAGCAAGGGGCTTGGCGATAAAGCAAACTCCAGCTGGCTTCTCAGGATTTGGAAAATAAAAATTAAAAAAATGTTGTCAGGAGGGACAGGCTTACACAGGGTGAGATGCTGAGGAAGGAGGCTAAGAGTAAGAATTTTTCCTAGGCCTACGGATCTTAATGAAAATCGGACTAGCACATGATCTCTTTCATTGTTGTAAGACTTTCTTTTGATCCTTTTCTTTTAAATAAATAAAGTGGTTTTTTAAGGCAGTAATTTCATTGCCACCATTGCTGCTTCAAGGAAGGGAAGTGTAAAGTCTGCAGATGCATTAAACCTGCTGAGAAAATCATAGGAGAGATTGCCACCTGAGACAAGTGATGGTGGTCTGACCTAGAAAGAAGGGAACTAAATGGGGTTAGTTCAGTGCTCTTACTAATAATGGTTGTGCATGTCTGTTAACAGCTCTGCCAGTACAAAGTTGGTAGTCAGGCTGGTGGAAGTCCACCTCTGGCTTGTCCCTGTTCTTCCCAGAGCAATGAGACAAGGGGCATCAGTGGCAATCTCCAATCACAGCAACTGTGTGAGCAGCACAGATGTTTGAGAAGCATCTGCAACAGGCAGGAAAGCTTTAAATGGCAGTGAATGAAAGGAAGATAGATTTTATAGCCACATGGTTAGGAAAGACAGTATTTGAAGTCTGGCATTTGTTACAAAGAACAATGAAAAGATCTTTAGAAAAAAGTCACATTTTTGAATACAACTGTACAAGGATACATAAGTTTTTGTAACCATAGCTAATAGACTAAGCAAGTTGCATTTTCTGTGGAGATGTGCCTTCTAGCAATTCATGGCCCCGAACTGTAGCTGAAAAACTACAGGGTGCAGCTGAGCTGCACCGCAGCGTGGCAGGAAGCGCACGCATATGCCTGAAAACTTTATCTTAGGCTGAGCTTTTTAGACCTCTAAAGCTCTATGTGCTTTTGTGAAATTAAGGACTTTACCAAAATAGGAAGGCAAAATGTCTTCCATCTGGGCCTAAGGACAGGCACCGCTGGAGCCTGTCCTGCTGCAGTCTGTCCTTGTGCGAATTGGTTGTCAAATGTGGCAACAATGAGGGGAGAGATGGGCTCTCAAGTACCTTGTTTCTGATTTAGACACACTTCGATAGCTAGTAAATTGATCTGTTTTGCTCCAAATATAATTGCAGTGTCTATGGCAGAGAGAATGGGATGGAAGGGAGGAAGGAGCAGAGAGGTGGTCTGTGGAGCCACATTGCATCTGTTTCACTGTGTCACTAAATGGTAGCCATAAATACATCTAGTGGTGGAAAGGACAAACCTCCAGACTCACACACAAATAACCTGCCCAGGTTTACCATGTGCTGCTTCTAACTACTATTAGCCGAGTAATTGTTTTTTATCTTGGCATTCCACTTGTTGACGTCTATTGTATTTAGAGCTTTCTATTGCGAGCACCAGTGGCATGCTACAGTGTGGCAGCGTCCGGGTTTCAGCTGGGATAGAGTTAACTTTCCTCTTAGCAGCTAGCACAGTGCTGTGTTTTGGCTATGATGTCAGAACAATGGTGATAGCACACTGATGTTTTTAGTTGTTGCTGGGTGATGTTTGTACTGAATCAAGGACTTTTCAGTTCCTTGTGCCCTGCCAGCCAGAGGGCTGGGGGGGGCATGGGAGATTGGGAGGGGACACAGCCAGGACAGGTGACCCAAGCTAGCCAAAGAGGTATTCCATACCTATGATGTTGTGCTGAGTATATAAACTGGGGGAAGAAGAAGGAAGGGGGGGACATCTGGCATTATGGCGTTTGTCTTCCCAAGTAACAGTTACGTGTGATGGAGCCCTGCTGCCCTGGGGATGGGCAAACACCTGCCTGCCCATGGGAAGTGGTGAATTAATTCCTTGCTTTGCTTTGCTTGCACGTGCAGCTTTTGCTTTACCCTTTTCCCCCACCTTTCCATTTTATTATTATTGTTGTTGTTGTTCTTACCTCTTTATTCTGTTTAAATTATTAAATTGTTCTTATTTCAACCCTTGACTTTTACATTCCTTTCTGATTCTCCTCCCTATCCCTCTGAGTGAAGGGGAGTGAGAAACTGGCTGCGTGGGGCTTGGTTACCAGCTGGGGTTAAACCACGACAGGCAGAAATAGGGAAAATGTGCCTAGATTAAGTGTCTCCCTTGCAGTGCCTTCATGCTCTGTCTCTTAACTTAGGCATTGAAGGATTTTGGGGTGGCAGCAGCAAACAATGGTTGTCTCAGAGTGCTCTTCCTTCCCAAAGGGAAATGAATTCCTTTCCTATACAAGAGATTTATATGGCAAATTAGGTCAGTTATCATTAAGCTACTGCACAGCAGGACAAATCATAATTTTAAATACATTTAAAATGTAAGTATCTTTAAAATACATTCTGGTGCAGTACAAAGCAAGCCTCTTAGAGTTGCTATGTGGATCAGTCACATGAACATAGAGCATAATAATCAAGGAGTAAGTTAGATGGGTTTACTGCTGCTTGTGAAGACTGTAATTTATACCATTGTTTCTGTTAACTTGCAACCAAGTATCCTCAGGATAAGAAAAAATATAAATGCATAAACCAAAACCAGTTCTTCCTGTCAGTCTCTCCGAGTTACTGTTTTTACCTTCAAAATCTGCGTCACTGTTCTCCAGAGGAGATGAAATGAATGAAAACTTATGCCCTTCCTTTCCCAAAGTTTCCCAACTTAAGCCCTAAAAATGCAGCCATCCATTATGCAACGGACTAACCGTTTGTTTGTGTCTTCCCAGATTTCTTTTCTCTCTTCATGATTCACAAATAACAAACTTTCTTCCTGGCTGTGCCTGTTTTGAGTCTCCTTTTTCGATTGTCACAATTTAGTTTCATGGCAGACTTCATAATCTCATGGGCACCAGAGCCCTCTGCCAAGGTTTATGCAGATTTAAAGCCTGGATTAATATGGCCCAGTATTTATAAAATGTTCTGAGCACGTGAAGCACTGTATATTATTACTGAGTCCATGAAAGTCCCCTGTTCCCCCCCTACTAACTCAGCGCACATTTAACGCACATTTAAGCTGCTGTTTCTGGAGGTGAGGTGCAGTGACAGAAACAACCAAATCCATGTCTTGTCATCTGAAATTCCCTTCCACCCCCTGGCCTCTCTCTCTCTGCTCCAGGATTTCTGGAAGAAACTGAATAGGAAGGAGGGAGACCCCCTTCAAAGATTTCACCTCCTAGGACTATTCTTTCAATGACTTTGGCATAGTCTTCTTCCTTTTTGCTGCTGCTGGATTTGCCCAGTTCCCTCACGCTGTTTCCTAAGCACTTTTAAAAGCTAGCAGTTTCTGCAGAAACCTTATGGAAAAAAAATATCTTGATGCAGGGGCAGGCTGCTTCAAACTCTGGTCTGCAACTGGCATGCACTGGGGACAGAAGCTAGTCCCCAAATCCAGGCCATCCCAGCAACTTGATTAAAAATCACTAGCACAACTCGCGGAACTGTAGGTCTGTGCTAGCCAGAACTGTTGTGTTTTTCTAGGGGCTACTTCCAAAAAAAATTCTGTGTTTTGCTACTTAAAACACAGGAGGAGGAGTTGACCAGCAGCTACAGTCCAGGTTTAGACATCATGTCTTCCCCTTTCACATTATCAACAAGGGGACAACACTCAAAATCAAACATGTGTATGTATAGTGTTTGCAGTATATTTATTCCTTTATATAATTAAATTCATGGGGCTTTAAAATATTTTATAGTAGTTGGACTCGGCACAGGATCATCTCTTGTTTTCACACTTGGGAGTGTCACTATCTAAAATGGAGTCAATGAACCTTCCCCAGTACTGTTCAGAAGGCATTATGGATCCATTTATTTTTACTTCCCTCCCCCCATTATTTGATAGTTCTTTTAAGAGTTATGAGTTTTACTTGGTTCCTTTTGATCAGAAGGAAAAGGTACTGTAGGAACTGAGACACTGCAGTGACTCTGACTTTGAACTCACCAGGTCTAAAAGCCTGCAAGAATATTTTCTCTTTCGGCTTTCTAGCCAGCTTATAGAGCTGGCTGATAAATGGGCATGTTAAATTGTCCTGAGGGACAGCTGGAAAGCTAGGCGCTACAGTCTGAACTCACAATGGACTTGAGAGATATATTTAGTGTAGTCATATTAAAATTTAAATGTTAGGCTTTAGTGTAGATTTTTAAAAAAAAAAAAATTTTCAAGTTGTTAAAAAAAAAGTTTATTTCCCATTCACCTCAGCTTGTGGGGGACCTGAGCGCCTGCAAATGCTGCAGCGCCATCTAGTGGCACTGCAGCCCGGTGTCAGGGTGGCGGCAAATCTGTTAGAAATGCTAATAACGAAGAAAAATATTAGGATTTAAATCCTGTATTTTCAGTAATGAAGATTTCTTTTCGCTTATTACAGCTAAAGTCTACTCTAGCACTGTATGGAATGAAACAATATTTAAATTATGGCAGTTTAGAGAGATTAGTATATGAAATCCATCCTGTCTGTTTCTCTTTAGTACTTTTCTTGCCTGAATAATCACAGACTTACAGATGTATTCCTATTTCTAATAAAAGAAGGTAGTACGTTTAAACTAGGTATGTATATATAATCATGTAGTACTTGTAAAAGTAACGTTGATCTGAATTTCTTAAAACTCCTGGTAAACATTTATTAAGCATCAAAACATTCAAATTTGGTTGCTCTGTCCACACTTCAATCCATCTGTCCACCCATCCATAGGGTACAGTGTGCACATGTTTATATAGACATTAGACCTTATTCTGCTTTCAATTACATTATAACTTAATTTATTTCAGCATAGTTACTCTCTACTCTCACTGGTCTGACATGAAAATTAGTGTTTTGTGTATCTGTATATAAAGCAAATATGTACTCACAAAGTGTGATGAACATATGTTGTAATGTGATCTCAGTGTAAATAGGTTGGTTCTTTGGGGTTCTCACCACATCCAGATGGGAGTTGACATTCAGTATTTTATGCCATTACAACTGTGTTTAGTTTTTCAACACATCTTGCTCCTGCCTTTGATCTAATCAGAAAATAAACATTCTTGATTTGATTTGCTCAGCTGCTGTCTGAGCCACAAAACCTAGATTTCATCTTGTGTCCTGAACTCGACTCCCATGCTGCTTGTACAAATCTGTTGAATTCAATAAATGTATTTAGCCTTATTAAGATTCAGGAAAGCAAATATTATCCTCCAGTGATGCAGCAGATAACAGGAGTTAATAACAAGTGTGTGATAAAGATCACAGGATTCCCTGTAAACAAGATGCTGCATTGCACAGAGAGCATCTTGTCTGCATATGTTTCATAAGTAACTAGGCATCCTCATGGGCTTCTTTAGTTATTTTAGAAAGTTGTGTAAACAGTATTATCTACTTAATGCCCCAAATGATATAATAATTGATATGGAAATGGGGCAAAGCTCAATAGATCGTAATACAACTCTCCATGGACTAGTGGAGATGATATGCCCAGATTTTATTTAAATTTTCTTCCAGTTTGTATGTATGCAGCCTGTGGTTTGTTAGACATGCTAGGCAGATGTTGGTTGGACAGTATTTTCTTTTTTAACAGTTTTTTTTCCCCAGAAAAAAATTACATGTGAATTTATAACTGGATGCTATCTATTGTAGGTATACTTCAGAGGTGTTAATGATAATGTGAAGAGTAAGATCACACTGAAAAGCTCCAATGCGTTATGTGTTGTTGTTGAGAAAAGTGGGTGATAGCAGATTGCTGACATATATGGTACTCTGTAGTGGTTGTGTGATTCTTCTTGTTTAGACTACAAGAGCAGTGGAAATACTGGAGTTCTAAGAAATTCTTAGAACTGGAAAAATGTATTTGAAAATATTTTTCTGTTCCTTCTTGTGGAAAATGATATTGAAACCTGGAGATTTTTTAATATATTCTAAAAATCTCCTATGCAAGACCTTCTGCTTTGTTATTTTTCTAGAGGAGTGGTTAAAATATTCTCCCTATTCAACCACTTATTAGTTCTTCAAATATGTTAATTAGTCAGACTTACTCAACTGTTTTCTCTTCCATAGAATCACATGCAATTGTCTCAGGTGTATAATGTCAGGCAAAAATTAAGCTGTGTTGTGCTTGTTCATGGAAGATATACTTACGCACATGCAGCCATGCCATGTATGTATTTTGCAAAGCTGTGATGCCAGCTTAAGTATTTCTCCAGATGGTTAGTGTGGTCTCCAGACCACTGTATTAGACTTTGGGGAAAAGTCACTTCTCTTATTTGTACTGCAATTCCCCCAGCTGTAAAATGGAGAAAATGATACATTGGAATGTACTGATAAAATATCAGTACAGCATCGCTTTATAGAAGAGGGCAAAGCAATATTGGTATTCAAAAGCAAGCTGAGATTTGAGCTGACTCGATCAAGGTCGCTCAGTGGGCTTGTGATGTTGCCAACAGCAGAGCTTGGGTCTCCAGACATTCTGTCTGTTGACTCCAGCTGCCTTCCAGGTACAGAGAATGGCTGATGAATGTTAATAATGCAAACAGGACAAATGCCAGCAACTGCTCATTTCCATTTATTAAACTGAAGAAATTCTTTGCAAAAAGCACACATTGTTTTGGAAGACAGGAAATGGATAAAATGAATTTATGTATAAAACAGGCTTTTATCACTCAAATATTGTACAGCAATGTAGACTGGAAGTAAAATGGCTGTCTGGAAGCAGGAACCACCTGCTTAATTTATGTTCCATTCTTCCATATGTGGTAGTGCCAGAGCTCTCCTCTTCTAAGATAGGTTCACTGATGCAGTGCTATTCACTTTTGCCGGCCCGACACCTGGAAAGGTGGGTTGTGCACTCTGGGGACAGCACACAAACCCCATGGAGAGTGCACAAGGATTTTAGTCATTGTTTCTCCAATGGCTTCTTAACAAGAGTTAAGAAAGGGCAATAGATAAGCAAGACAGATAGACATGGATTAAAATGTTAGCAATTTCCTTTTTGAGCCATTCTTTAATACACCGTTCAGAGGAAAAACAAGATGTGGTGGCTGGTGGAGATCACCCATTTTTATACATCTTACGAAAAAGCCAGGACAGATTCAATTAATTAATGGGGGCTCTGTAGCCACTACTGTATCCCTGCACCGGGCAACGTTAAGGGGGAAAGAGATCAATCTTCTCTGATAGGGAAATCTGTCCTATCCAGCTACACATTTTTAACTGTGAAAGATAAAGTTGCACGTACAGGCAGAGGGAACCCAGTCGTTGCCAGCTGTCATTCCAAGTGGAAGACAGTAGGGTCAGTATGGGAGCAGGAATGCCATTACCTTGTAGTTTAACAACAGGTAACTGCTGAATACTCACTTTGCTGTAAAAATCAAGTGAAAAAGAATATGCAGAGGTTGACTTTTGAAATGTGAGAAAGCAGAATTCTTTTGGCAGGTCCAGCCAGTCTCTGGAGAGTACATAGCTAAGAAATCAGAACTGGCTGATTGCCTATGGAGCTGATGAGCCAGCATGGTCTCACTACAGTCCAATGCAATAAATAGATAATTTTGTAACTTCTCTAGTGTGTAAGAAAAGTAACACCTGATTTTAAAATAGGACTGCATTAGTAAGAAACCATGCAATTAACAATAAGGACAAAGGTTTGGTGCTTACTGCCTCTAAATTCTCTTCCATTCCAAGGTATCTTCAATAAATTAAATAGGCTTCTATAGTTCAAAATTGCCTCCATCCCAATGCACATTTTGAAGTTAAATGCTGGAGTTAATTTGTTCAAAATTCACAGCTTTTCTGTTTGGTGATTACTGAAAATCTGGATGCAGAAGTTTTACTGGGAAAGTACTGGGTGAGGAAATAGGGGCACAGAAATTAAGATACTTCTGCAAAGTTCAGACCAAGTCTGGCAGAGCTCCAGGTGAAATCCAGGCCCCGTGGGTCCCTACTCATGGTCATCACCGTACTAGCTTTCTCTTTCCAAGGATTTCCAATGTCATCTCTGAAGAGATTAATAAATCTGAAGATCATGGGCTCCTCATGTGTAGGAAGGGAGTACATACATGGTTTGCTTGGGGCAGGGGAGGTTTTAATTTTGTTGTATTCTAATATTAATGACATCAGGAACTTTTTTATGAACACTACACTTGACCCTTTGACATGTGCTGTAGGCTCCGCGGATTTGTACGTGAAGTGGCTTGACTGGAAGTCTGAATGCAGCAGAAACTGAAATCAGCCCTTTGAGTAAGGCAGATAGCGTGTTCTTCCTGGGTGGCTCTGAAGACATGGCTGATGATTGCCACAGATGCCCCACCGAGAAGGCTCTCCCTTAAAGAAGTTCGGTGTGGGGGAATTATCCAACAGACACATTGTTCTTTCTTCACACTTGTATTTATTTAGTTCGTTCTTCCCCTAATACAAGGAGCCTGACCTCTGCCTTCTGGTGGATAGGGACAAAGTGACCTATTCTAGGACCATTTTGCTGATAAAACTCTGCTAGCAGATTACATGGAAAAGCATTCTCAGAGGAAATTTGGCTTACACCAATGAAACAGTGGGGGTTTTGGCACTGTGTATTTTAGTGCCTTTTGAATTATGTAAATTTTTCTCTTAGCCAGATTGCACCTCCTCATATTCCTAATGTGCACTGACATGCCAACAAAAATTGGTTAGCTTTGGATCAGTTAATCCTTCAGAGATGGAAAGTTATAGCATTACAAGTAAAGGTTAAGTAAGATCTCTCTGATGTGCTGCTTTCCTGGTACTTGTCCTTGCTAGACACCATGTACTTATGGACCCTCTGATCTTGTAGTCATCTGTAAGGTGAGGGTCTGTGGACACAATTAGCTACTCACGTAAAGTCCCATAGAAACCTGAGGAGAATCAGAGGCAGCTGTGCCTGGGATACTGCACACAACGGTGGGAGGGAGCAAAAGCAGGGAAATTTTCACTTATTTTTTTGGTCTTTCAGCACAAACTGCTGTGGGGATAGAGCAGCGTGATGGCCGTGCTTCCCGTCTGCCATGTCTGAGTGCTGCAAACCCCAGACATGCTTTCTGCTTTGCCACTTTGTTACTGATTCAGACGTGATCCTCTAAGGTGGTGTTACCTTTGATACTTTTGACTGTCCTGCAATGTAGTATGTTGCGAGCACATTAGTCCTGAAGTCTGCTAGTAAATTACTCTTAATTCTCTTACTTCCGGTATAACTAGAAAAAATAATAATTGTCAAATAACAAATAATCCACATATGAGTTTAATGCCTAGCTATTAATAGCTACTTAAAATATTAACTTTCCATCCTAGACGTTCCTATTATTCTGTATTTTTTCTAAGCCGTCCTTCTTGTAACAATGCACAGCAGTGTTTTTCAGGTGCAGTGCGCTTTCAGTTAGCTGATACTTTTATATACCAGGGAGGTAAATTAATACAGTTATTCCTAATTTATAAACAGTGTCATTGTGGTGCATGCAGTATTTGAACTCAGGCCTGAAAGTACTCAGTGGACTATATTCAGCAGAGAATAATCATCCATGCTAGCATGACATGTTAATTACAATATTTATGAGAATTAATTTACCAGATTATTATATATTAGAATAAGTGTATGGGAGAGATAATAGAGTTGAGGGAAATTGTAGAAGCAGGTAAATAGAGACTTTTTCAGCTCTTGGGAACCTTTCACAGGAGTGTTGGGGCCAAGACAAGCTTAGCATTTGTATATGTGAGTTGGATCCCTGAAAGAATTAGCTGTTGTATCGCAGTACCACCAAGACGGTATTTGCATGGTGCCCAGGCTGCAAAGCCAAGGCAATGCCCAATTTAAATAAATCTCTGAAAGGCAACAGGGAAGCATGTGTTTAATACAGACTGTCTGTTAACCATTTGTCCCATGGCTTGATAATCAGAATTAAATGCTAGCATTATATTAGCCAGATGTTCTCCCCAACAGCACCCTTCTGTGGTTCCTTTCCATTATGTATGTAGTACACATGGTATGAATTTTCTACCCTGGTCAGAGCTGTACTTAAAGATCACCCCAAACAACAATATGCCTTCAACGCAAATCATAAAACTGTATTAACTGCAAAAGGGAAATAAAGCATGTTCCCTCATCTCTGATGGAATGATTGTTGCTTGTATTTTTTGTTCCTGGCAAAGTTGATTGTAAACCTTCCTCCCGGGTCCTCCTGCCCACAGCCATTGACTTCAGTGGGAGCAGGATCAATCCCATCATTCTCAGAAATGACAAAGTGCGGTTTGACCAGGCTTCAGCTGGAGGAGTAAATAACTACATTCAGTGTCTGAAGATCCATCCTTTAGACTGCATCAATTGAGTAGATATTTCTCCTCTTTAAAGGAAATAGTTTCCACATCAACAAGCAATGCCTCTGATTCTGCAGGTTAAGTGCTTTATTTGTTGCATTTTCCTATTCTGACTTGTCACACGAAATAGGCTATGTTCAAAATAAGTAAGTCATAAATGACTTTGTTGAAAATTTCTTTCCAAAAACCTTAATAAGCTTAGGTGCACCTCATATCTGTAGAGTAAATACATTATATTTTCCAACATAAATGTTAATGTTCCTTTTGAACATGGAAGATATTTAACTTTTTTCTATTAATATAAAGTTATGTTAGCCAAACAGATAATTTCCGGTTCTTACTCTTTCAAAAGTTTGTGTTCGGGAAAAGTTGCTGACAGCTTTGCTCTTTAATGAAATTGTTTCTTCTGTTCAGTGCACGTACTCCTGAACTGCAAGTTCTTTCAGGGTAAAAACCCGTATGGGATCTTTTTTTGTCTTCCATTCTTCCAGTTTTTCTTGCAAAGACAGAAAATCCTTGCCAAGTTCATATGCCAAAGTGATCATTGTTTCTAACAGTGGAATATAATACCTGTGGCTGGTATGCATATGAAGGCGTGATAGAGCTTTTTCTCCATATTCAAAGGCGCTTGCGGGGTTTTCCAGGTCCTTGTGGCACACCACGATAGCACAGAGAGTAGGGACAACTGAGACAGGGTTGCCTCTCGTCAGCCTTTCCTGCAGACCAATGACTTCTGAAAGGATTTCCAAAGCTTTGGTGTACTGGCCACCCCGCAGGCAACCATATGCTTCCTGGAGCTCCGGCCTTGTTAAAAAGTCAATAAATTTTTTTGATCTTCGGATATATTTCATAGAATATAGAAGTCTCAGGTAGTCCTTGAAGGCTAATTTTCTCTCATTGATTATTTCTTCTGTGAAGTTCCCTGTCAGAGTTTTTTTGGGAAAGGTCACATCTTCCATTTCTTCACTAAACTCCTCCAGCAGATTTCTGTGAAGTTTCTCAAAATCTGAATAACGCCGTTCAATTACAGACTTGTTGCTGTCAAAACTCCCTGTTTGCAAAATGATGATTTTATACATCTAAACACAATAAAACAGAAAAGCAAGCATGAGAACAATCACTCTAGCCCCAGTGCAGTCAGAGTTTGTCCATTATTGCCTTGAAAAGTCTTTGTGCTTGTATATTCCACCAGCTGAAACTGTCCTCCAATTTTATGTGTGTAACCTTGTATACTTCTATGGTTTATAGTAGTCTGCTAAATCAGTCCCTGCGTGGGCTTCTGGTGCATGCTCAGTGTAGCTGCCCGACCTTTGAAATCTGAACCCATCAAATTAATAATTCCCACCTCCTGCTGTTCTGTACTTTTGTCACCAGACTTAGCTTTAGCATGCAAATAAGTTGCAGAGAAACAATATGCTAACAGATCCCATCCTGCGAGGTGCTGGGAACGGTGAACTAGCAGCAGACTGAAGCAAGT
Source organism: Falco cherrug (assembly GCF_023634085.1). Lineage (NCBI taxonomy): Eukaryota > Metazoa > Chordata > Aves > Falconiformes > Falconidae > Falco > Falco cherrug. The sequence goes on along the minus strand of NC_073710.1, from coordinate 6,882,613 downwards.
AAAATCACTTACAAAGCATTTCTGTAGCTGTACTTTGTTTATAACAGCCATGGCTGCTGCAATCAATCATCTTCAGTGAACTGAATCGATTTCCCAGACTTAATATTGAAAGTAATCTATTTTACATTGGTCATAATACTCAAAAATGTTGTTTGTATCAGACGTTTCTAGGGATTTGGGGGTGTTATAACGCTGTGAAAGGAGGAGTATTCGGCAATAATATTTGGTGTGTGCAAAAATAAGATGGAGCAACTCCAAAGCCCTTTCTCCCCTCTAAATCGTCGTCCTGTTATTCGAACTTACTTGGCATATAAATAATGCAAAAAATGTGACATTTCTACAACAATCTGTTTGCTATCCAAAATCCTTCACTAACAGCTAACAGGAATGCTGTCCCACATTAACAGCACTCAAGAGCATGTCTTCCTCAGCTCTTCACTAGCCTCAAAATGACTATAATAAATATGTTATTAGAAAAATAGCTGCAAAATAAAACTGTGCGTTACGTGTTGTACAAATAGACTCTCTTCTAGTCCTGATCCAAGCACAATGTTGTTGAGGAAGGGCCAAATCCCTAATGTGCGTAAATCAGTGGAGCTCTACTGAGGCCAGCTTAACTGTGTCATCATACACTTAGCTAAGGACACAGACTGTTGACCTTGCTGGCTTTTGGGCGATGACCATGTTCATATTCAACTTCACACTGTTCCCACTGAATTACACAGGAGCTGGAGCAGTTTTACTCATGCCAGTTTTTTCTTTGCTGCTGTTGAAGGGTGCAAACCAGTACTAGCACTAATGTCTGTCTGATTCTCCTCCTTGTTTTTCCTTAAAGAGAAATTCTCTCTTTTAATCTTCATGAATGATCTTTGCAGGCACTCCTTGAAAGCTTTCTAAAGTTGAGCTGACTTCTCTGATCTCTTTTCATTTGTAAGCACTGTGACATTTTTCTATACTTTGTCCTACTCCCTGCTGAAAAGTGTGTATAAGCCTGATGCATATCCAAAACAATCGTAAGAGCAATTTTTTAAGCTATCATTTTATCAAGGGCAGCTAAGTGAATAATTTACAAGTACTTGGCTTTTTACTTGTGCAGTGTGCATGAAAAAGGGAAGAAATACCATTTAATTACTATCATTCAAATTGGTTCAATTTTGTTGTAACATAAATCTTTTTGTCCAGGCATGTAATTTATGGCCAAGTTTAACTACTTGCACATATGCTGAATGATACTCTTGTTCTCATACAGTTATACTACAATAATTTTAAACTGTTCAACAAGCTGGATACTATTGAGTGCATGCAAGAATGGCAGCATTGAAGCAGGTGTGTAAAGCACACAACAAGATCTTGGGACAGTCTCCAGGACATTTACCCGCTTCAAAATCTACCAAGCTCCATCACCCAGTATCAGCAACGCTAGCATGATTCTTGGCATTTTTCAGTTACAGATCTGAAAGGCTGGTGCAAACAAGGAGAACATCCCTATCTGAATTTCACTGGGGTACTGAAAGAGACTTCCTCCAGATCAGTTCTCCTGAAGGTCAGGAGCAGAATCAGAAATAGAAACCAAGCGTCAGTACTGTAAGATAAAAAAATCCACACTGTTCTGTTGTTCCTGTCCCTCATACTCACGTTTCACCTCAAAAATATGACAGAAATACGTCATCTAAAGGAGCTCTAGGTAGGGAAGGGGAACAATCCCAAGTGATCTAGTTGGAGGATATCTTAGACTTTTTCAACATCGAAGAATTTTGCACTTGTGCTAACATAAATTTCTGATGTGGAAATTACACAAATGCAATGCAGCTGCTGCAGCAGGCAAGCTCCATGGAAATGTAACTATATTGATCTTTTTCATACTTGCGTGAATTTCCTTAATGCTGACAAGCCTCTACTTACTCAAGCTACTAATTTATTTGATACACTTTTCCACTGCTGCAGATTTTGTGAACTGATGTCAGAGATTTTTTTGGGGGGGGGGGCAGATTCCACTAGCTATGCCCATATGATCAGTGAGAAAGGTTCTACTCGGTACGATCATAGCTTGCAAAACTTGGTCCTCAGTAAGGCTTTCATGTAGTGAGGCATGCTGTGTGCTCTGCAGACCCCTGTAGAGTGAATAAAAATTAATGATCTCCTTACATATTAATTTCTTAGCTTACCACATATTTAGATAAGTGGTGCTCTACAACTCTGGTTGATGGGATTTCAAAAAGGAGTTTGACTTGTCTGCACTGGCGTTTTTCATTCCTCCAATATTCCTGAAGCTCCTTAGTGGTCATCGAAGAGTTGGGACTTAAGGATGCATTGGAATCTAAAAACAATATATTTAGCATTTCAGATTATAACCTTTGCATTTGGAAAGAAAACGCTTATGCATTTATTGTGAAAGGAGAGCCTAGAATTTCTGTTGCTGTAACAGCAAGACCTCAAGACTGCTAAGTAATTTCACTGCTAATAAAGACAGGTCCAGATTCTTTCTGGGAAGCTATTTTGGTCTGAAGTTTTGAAAGACACCAAATTGGCTGCCGAATACAAAGTTAGAAAAAATACTGGCAAGAAGCATTGTATGTATAGGTTGTAACCTTGGGCACAGTGTGAGCAGGAGATAAGCTTCACCATCCCAGACACAGTCCTGAGAAACGCTGACAGAGTCTTCTAAATCAGATGTTTCTCTAGGTTCCTTTGTTGCTAAAAGGAGGAGATACTACAATGCAGCTGCACATTCAGACCTATATTCAAATACTGACCCTATTCAAATATTGGGTTTGTGCAGTAACAGGTGAAAGCTGAGAAAACATGACTGTTCTAACCTTAAAGGAGAAACTCTAATAACCAGCTCAGCCAAAGAAGGAATTCTCACATCCTCTTTTTCTTTTGTAGCTGAACCGATGCCACAGTTCAGCTACAAATATTTTATATACCTCCTTCCCTTCCTCCCTCTTTCTCCCCGCCCAGCCATACACACACACAAACATACATGCACATATAAAAATTTAGGACAGCTGGTTGAAGAGCTTGCTTATGGGGGCATTTGATGTAGCTTTTCAAAAGGATGATTTGTCTTTGAAATGTATTGACAACAGTTTTCATCAGGTGGAGTAGAGGCTAGCAAGGCAGATAAAAGAAACGGAGTATTTGTATTTCAGTGGGCACACCAGTCCCGATTTCCAATCAATAATGTCTCTGTCAATGCAGTCAGCTGAAGTCGGTCTGCACTGTATCTAACATTCAGACAATGGAGGTGAATGACAGCAAATGAATGGGAAGATAACAGCTTGCTGCAGAAATAGAATTGTAAAAGCACCGTTGGCTCCTTCAGTGGCCTCACTTTTACATGTTCTTAATCATTTGGCCATACAGTTTCAATTATCAAGGCCTTGGGGTTTGGCTCAATCTCTACAAAGCATGTATTTCCTAAGAGATGTGGTGTTTATGACAACTTTTAAGGCTGAAAATCTTGATGAGATTATATATATTTTGGATTATATATAACATTTTATTTAATAACAGATGACAGCAATCTTGGGCATAGTAAATGTTCAATGCTGCCTCTTCATAAGGCATGTGAGAGACTTCTGCCTTGAGATTAGCTTCTGTCTGGGTGTCCTTGCTGATGCTGCCAAGAAGTTCAGATTTTGTGATGTACAGAAAGTGCACTCCCGGAACAGCCCATGTGATGATCACTGTTTCGGTCACTGGTGCACGAATTAAATCTGGAATACATTTTAGGTGCAGGGGATTTAAAAGGAAAGCTCTGTGTGCATACATGCACATCAGGATGTGCATCTTTTCACTATTGCTACATTATTACTACAAGTTTAATCAAGGCTTATTTTCAGTGGAGTATAGCAGTGTAAATCTGGACTACTGCTGCAATAAATAAAGCAAAGGTTTTTAATATAAAAGATTACTGGCATAAATAGCTACATGAAAAATAAAATTAAAGGATGGCATCAACCTTGCAGGTCATCTTTTTCTGGGTTTTCTTTTCTCACTTGACATGAAATTTCAGCTTTGGGTTGATTTTGTTCTACATCAGATGGACTTGCGGTAGAAAACGTAGTAATCCTGCTTACAGCTTCCAACAGTTCCTTTTCTGCTGTGCAGTGCAAGTCTTGGTCCATTGCAAGCTATCACTAAAAGATTACAAAAAATATGACATTTCTTAGTAGCACGCCTTTAGAGGATCCAGTCTGGTAATCTTTTTTATTGACTTACTCATTGCTCTCTATGAACTTGTATGAGGGCAACCATTGTTTCATAAAAACTAAAGTAATAAACAAATATCTACACAGCTACCAGTGAAGGACCACTCCTATTACCGTTACCACTGAAACTGTTTGGATATATTTTTGGCAGATTAAAATCAAACAGGAAACCCATAAGAAGTTCTGTTGAGTAAGATTAGGTGGGGAACTCCATTCTTATCTATGAGAATTTTGTCATAAACTTCAGTGGGTGAGATTTTTTTCTCTTTGTATTTTGCCCTCAAGCTTGCAAGTACAAGTTCAGATGAACTAAAATCTTGGAGATAATTAGTATATCTAGCAGTCTGGCTCTCTTACACTGCTAGAATTTACTGTTCTCAAGACTCCAAAATTTGCCATCTGTTCTTAATCACAACCTGTAGGGCAAAATAGGGTGATATTTAAAATAGTATAGTATTTTTGCCATATTTCAGTTTCAAGTTCTCTCCAGAGACTTGTCTCTGGACTGTGAGAACAAAACAACTGAATCTGACAATGGCTATGTGGAAGGAGAACTGAGTTTTCTAATTATCATACAGAAGTATTCTCCCTTTGATTGTCCTATTAACCTATATACTGTGCTGGCAGTAGATCTGTTGTATGCTGTTCTGCTAGGACTATGATTTTACCACGTACTGATAAAGTGCCTGACACAATACATTCCTGCTCCATAGACCAGATTGGTCATTCTGCTGCATAAATGTCTCCCTAAGATGTTGGGGTTTTTTTAGTTTAAAAAAAAACCCCACCACCGTACCTGTTACATCATCGTGCTGTAGCAGCAGTTGAAAAAAATTCTAAGAGCATCCCAACAACTTTGCCAGGGTACTGTGTTCTGTTAGCATGAGAGAAATGTCACTCGCAATTCAGCCAGCGGGTGAAAATCAAGTAACGGAACAACCTATTTTTAAAATAACAGAAGCCTTCCTGCTACAAATGTAGACATAATGCCCAAGCATCAGCTATTAAGTAATGGGAGGGTTTAGGACAGAGTTGTTACTACACATCGTTTTGCCTCCACTTGTCTACCACACAGTTATGCAATGCTAGACACAGAGGTGGGGCAACTCCTTCAGCAGACCTATTGATTTCTGGCAAACTGCAAGGCTCTAAAAAGAAGAGCAATTACTTTCCCCACTGGAAATAATGGAAGTGCAAACTACTTTCCTTTAACAGAAACCCTTCCTTTGCCTGGCTTAGATAAGCAAATACATACATGTTGTCATCCTCCTTAATAAAAGCATCACGGAAGCCCTTATTTTTGGACTTCAGTCTAGGAGATGAAATTCTCAGTCTTCTTCTAGTCCTCCTCAAGATGTGCTTTTTGAACACGGAGAGTAGTCACTTACTATCTAACTGCTCGGTCTTTGGAAAATCAGGGCAGTTTATCCCAACAGCATAAACTTGCAAGTATTTGTTTTTAATGTCACGATAATCTCAAATATAGTAGACTAAATGAGGATTTGGAAAATGGGTGAACCAACTTAAATGATAACTTTTTTCTTGGTTATAAGTTGGTACAGCCTTATAAGCAAAATTGTATTTATATTAAAAAAATCTATACATATATGCATAACTTTACATAGAATATGTATATGGATGTGTGTATATCTAAAAATACCACTTTAAAACATGATTTACCAGACAAACACAACACGCTTGTAAACAGAAGAAGGCAGAAGTGAAGGTTTATTATATACGAGTTTTCTGGCTTGAATGTATCTGCTTTGAAAACTATCTGTACTTTATATAAACAGTTTCATTTTCATAGCTAAACCCCACTGTAAGTGATTTTAACTCAGCTACTATTTATTTTTACATATTAAAAAGTCCAAACCAACACAAAAGCCCTGCCACAAATTACACAATTTTACCCCGAACAGGCACACATCCTGTTCCGTTCCAGGGTAAATGCCGCTCCAGCTGCCTCGCTGAGCTGCAAGAAGCACTAGAAACTGCAGTGGATGGAACACTCACCTGGAAACTGCTGAAGAGCTTTTAGTTGTAGTGCATGTGCAGTCTGTACAAAGCCAGGAAAAGCCTGCTTCGCATTTTCTGATTGCGGAAAAGCATGTCTGTGTTTCCTTCTACCAGGCACAATTCTGCGTTTTACAAAAAGGAAGGAAGAAGCCTCAATTAAATCAGACTTCCTTGTCCAATTGGCGCGCTGGTTCAGTGCTGGCTGATTACGCATGAAATTTCCTATCTGCCCCGAACCGTCTTGCTGCTGGCCGCGGCCGGGGCACGGCCCGTCATCCCCAGCGCAGCTCCAGCAGCAGGGCAGGTCTGTGACCTGTGTCAGGATTACATGGGCAAACACAAAGTCTGGCGGAGGAAAGAGTTCAACAGTAAATACAAAACCAATGAAAACTCCTTTGCATGGATTTCTGAAACAAACCCCCCCACATATAGCAAAAGAGAGATCAGAAAAAAAAGAGCCAAATATGTAAATGTACTTATGTGGAAAAGTATGCCCCTTGGGACATCTCTAAAATACAGACTTAACATCCAGTTCAGAAAAGAAAATGCAGCTGGTACCACAATAAATAGCCTCACTCTGTGTAAACTTGTACTTCTGACAGAAATCCCGACTCTGCACAGTGCTTAAATGTATGATTAATTTTGAATATCTGGTTAATTAAAGTTCAAAACTGAGCATTATCATATCCAACGTGAGTACTAAATTTGAAATGGGCTTATGTGAGGGCCTAAAATTAATCCTGTGCTTAATTTTTTTGTTGAACTGAGGACAAAGTGAAGAAGAATGATGCATTAATCCACATGTCCTTTGCCCCAGATGCTTCCTTTTGCAGTTCACTTCACTTTGGAGATTTGCTTTAAAGCACCAGGATAGCTATTTCTGGGGTAAATAAAACGGATGCTATCTTTTTTTAGTAATGTAAGTTTCCCTGTTGCCAAAGCTCACTCACTGAAAAACCAAGTGATTTTAATGCAGTACAAATGTGGGAGGCAAACATCCAAAGGACCACATGGATCCTGCCCCACACATTCCTTTAGAACAAACAATTTCAAATAATGTAAAGCCAGGGCCATAAACTGGCAATGCTTCTCTTCTGCTTTATTTGCAACGTAAAACAATGCCAACTTTAACTTGGACTCAGTCTAAATGTAAGAGTTTTGCCAAAATAGCTGTCAAAATGATGAAAAATCACTCCCATGCAGCTACAACCATACTGGCAAAAGCCTTAGCGTAGATGCCGTTATATTGGCAGTCCTTTAGCCAGTTTAGCATGTTCCATGCGGAAAGTGATTTAAGTTGCACCAGAAAAGAAATCTGTGCTTGCCAATACAGCTCTAAGGTGTAGCTATACCAGCCAACCCTTTTAAGTGTAGACAAGGCATGGGTTTCTGGCTCAAGTCTTATTCCTTTAAAGTTAGATTTATGGGTTTGGTTACAATGGTGAGCAAAAACCAAGGGGGATTTCAGTGCATTTCACTCACACTGACAGTTCAAAGATGTATCTAAGCTTTAAATTCTGAATCTGTTAATTTATGTGTTGCCAAAAAGCAGTGTATTTTTTTGTGATGCTTAGTGCTATTGTCCTGCTCATGATGAAGCTAAAAGAAAAGAGGAAAGTGTATTTTTCAGTATATTAAGCATGACCTCTGGTTTCAATTATTTCAGAATAATAGTCCTAGTCAAATTAACCTGGATGATTAAAAGAAAGTAAAGCCTGCTATTATGAGCATGGCTGACTGATATGAAATTATTTATTAATCAGGGGTGTTCTGCAAGAATTCTGTTTGCCTCAGTAGAGCCAGCTGTTATGGTCACAGCTGGTTCCTGAACACGTTCCTTGTGCCCAGGAGCTGTGACATCCACAGTGGGTTTAGCAGGCTGCTCCTCCTCCCCCTGCTCCCATGAGTTCAGGTTTGGTTCAAACAGCCCCCGGCCCTTCACCGGACCCAGTGTTGTTTCTCTGGCAGCAGTTTACTTTCTTAAATGTTTACAGCATACAGTACTGTTTGCTAGCAGAATGCATAACTAGTATCTTTATATTCCCAGCTCCACATCCAACAGTCCAATACTGTGTAAAGGGTTAAGCAGTGGAAAAGGGGAATTTTCGCAATGGCAGCACACTATTCTGAGAGGTGGGCAAGTGCGCTTATCGATTTGTCTGACTATGCATAAAACTGTGGTACATTTTAATGGAAAAGCATGTTCGGTCACAGTCAGTGATGGGAAAGGGATCCTCATGCACTGGCTCACTCAGAGTTTGTATTCTCTGAAAGCACTGACTTGGGCATACATAAAGAACACAGTGTTAAAATGCATCTACCAAGGGATATGGAAAGAGTGGTCAGCAATCACATAGGAGCAAGGCCGGGTTAAAACCATCAACGCTGCAGTGCATAAAAGTGGTTGTCATAGGAGTTAAGTCCTCCATACTGATTTAAGATGAAAGAACTTGTTTTAGGAAGACTAACTTGAAAGTTCATGTCCAAAACTTGGTAACCAGCCACCAGATAAGCTTGCCTTGCAATGCCATGTTAAGGATGTATTGAAAGACTCTGTTTGTGTTTTTGATAGTTAAAGAACCAGAAGGGACTGCTGCAATAGTGTCAAACATCCTGCTTTGATTTGTACCCTGATTTGGGCAGTTCACATTTTCCCAATTAGATAGATTACATAAACCCAGACAGACACAATAGTTAACCACAGAATACAAAGCCGGTATCAGCTTGAAAAATTGTGAGATAAACCAATGTTATATACAGAATGCAGTTTACTGCCAGATTTTATTGGCATTTTATTATAGGCACAGTGAGGTCTTATTCTTGTTAAAGAATGTGGCTGTAATATCCCTATCACAAAACACTCTTCAGCTTCTATCCTAAGAAATACAGCTGCAGGCAACCTCAGAGCCTCTGTGCTGCTTTTCCCTCTCAGGCCCCAAACTAAGTAACTAAATCTTATTTATTTTACCAAATCATTCATTAGAACTGTAGATAATGAGAAAAAACTAGAGGAGACAGAAATATCCAACATATTTACCCAAGTCCCCTTTTACCACATAACTAATACATAGGAAGTGCTGTAATGTTGTCTTTGATGCTTGTACAAGAACCCTCCCTCTCTTTTTTAATGCAGCTGGATAAATACCTACCACTTCCATATTTTAAGCAGCAGAAAAAATCAGCTGTTCTGCATGAATATTCTGCACTTTTGGGGTGATGCTGTGATAAACGAGTACCATACTTCTATCCTGGCACAGAACCAAATTCTGTTCCATGCTATTTATAGAATGTTAACTTGTAGTGTTGTGTCATTTGAAAGTGGAATTTGTTTACCATACTTCATTATTACAAAACATGTCACTCGTAACAGGAGTGTGGTTTAAAGAAATAATTTGCAGTTTAATGGCAAATATCTCCTGCTGGTGTTACTGACAGGGTTTTCAACATGAAAGAAACATAACAGGTCCATTTTACACCACCAAAGCCCTGTTATCATTATCGCTTTACAACTCCTTTATAGTTCTAAAGGAGTATGAAGGAGCGTTAGAATAAACAATAGCCTTGGCCTGCCTTTCATCTGTGGTCTGTCAGTGACACAGCGCTGTAATGCAAGCCCAGTGGGTCAATAGGATATTAACTTGGGTTAGATTTCACAAGCACTATTCTGTCTGTAGAATGACAGACTTTCTAAGTGGTCTGCGCCGGTCATTTTTCCTCCTGAAATCATAGAGGGTTAAGTACATAATTACATGGACTAGAGAAATATTTTTAAATGTTTGGGTTTGAGTTATTAGGTATACCACATGTAGTGATTCCTATCTAGTATTTTGGTATTTTATCCTTATGATGCGTCTGTCGCCTTTTCTTCTCAAGTATAACTGTGGTGTATTTAGGCTAGTACCTATAGTCATATTCCATATGTAATTTATTTATACCCAAAATGTAAGCATAATGAAATTGGGGATAATAGGGTCTTATGGTAGACACACTGATGTGTTTTGTAGGAGCATAAAAGGCAGCTCTACAAATGGAGGGAAATGCAGCTGCTGTGTATAGATAGCCACCTTGAGGATTAGCAGAGCATAACTTGGGTTTACTATGTGCCCTTCTGCAAGATGAAGAAATGTTATGCATACATCTTAGTTTTTTCACCATCTAGTCTTTAAAACTTAAATATTACTTTAAAATGCAATTTTGCTCTTAAGTGGCTGAATAAAATGATTAGTGGGAGCATTTGTTCCATAGTAGATGGAAACTCATTGTTTCCTTAAGAGTTTCCAACAAACTCCAGCTGGTTTCTGACACTAAGACTGCGTCGTTCCCATCGCACGTGTACCCACACTATCACAGGCCTGCGTCGTGCCTTCCCATCTTCCTACCAAAAGCTGCGGTAGTGATGATCATTGCTGCAGAGCTCAGGGGTGAGCGCTCTGGCCCCGACCCAGAGCTGCACGGGATCTGTTTACTGTCTCTAGCCTAGACTCTGGAGTTCTATAGGGAACAGGGTTAACTGGAACAGCCTTTACTTTAGCTGATGTTGAACTGCACGTTACCAAGTTACATAAAAACACATTATTAAAGAGTGTTAAGGATGCTAAGAAACTAGGAAAGTGTTTGTGTCTCAACATTATTGTAACCACCTTAGGTACACAATTTTTTTCACAGATGCTTCTTTGTAGGAAGTCAATTTCTATCAGTACAAAATTTCAGAAGTGCCTTCAAAATGCAATTCAGAGCACCAGTGTAGAATACTACACAAAAAAAAAATATCTGAAAATGAATGCTGTCTTCTGGAAACGCTGGATGCGTGCATAGAGCCTTTAAGCATAAGCGCCCTGTTGAGCATCTCTTTCCTATTCCCGAGTGCGCTCGCTGTATGTAACCCGCCGGTGGTGCTGGGTGGGCAGAACAGATCGGCATTGGGGCGGCAACCACAGGTCCGTTACGGCAGAGCTGCCTTTGGCTTTTGTTAGATCTAGTTTTCCGCAGCTATACTCGCAGCTCCAGAGTGACCACGTTTCAGACCTGCACGCTGGGGGTAGGCCAAGCCCGCCCCTCCTGAGCCGCCCCCCGGCAGCCACCGCACCCGCCTCGGCCCGGACACCTGTAGCGCCCCCGGGAGACACAGGGCGCGGCGGCGGGCCCGCTCCCCGCAGCTACCGGCGCTCCGCTCCGCAGCTTCCCGGGGACAACCGGGCCCCGCGGCGTTGCCGGCCGGGGCGGGAGCAGCACCTCGCCACCGCTGGCGGGGGACACGACCCGCAGCCCGGCCTCCGCCGCCAGCGGGGCGCACGCTCGCGCCGCCGTAGTTCCCGACGTCCCGCCTTTTGCGTTCCGGGAGGCCAATCAGCGCCCTCGACGGGGATGGCGCCGCCACCCGCCCCTCTGACCTCCCCGCCCCCTCCTCTGCGGCTCATACAATCTTGATGGAATGGAAACCCCCGAATCACCTCGTCACCTGGCGGCGCTCTTTGCCAATAGCGCCGCGAAGCGGAGGCGCCGGCGCGTTCTGATTGGCTGCGAGAGAGGCTGGGGGACGAGAGGGCGGGCGCGCCCGGGCAGCAGGGAGCGTTTCGCCGGCCGGAGCGTCGGGATGCTGTGACGCCGATGGGGGAGCGCGGAGCGGGCCGGGCCGCCGCGCCGGGCGCCGCGGGGCTGTGAGCCGCGCCGGGAAGGTCCCGCGGGCGCCGCGGCTCGGGGCTGGGGATGAGGAGGTGAGCGAGCTCGGGGCCGTAGGGGCCGGGCGCTGCGGCGGGACGCTGCCCGGCGCCGCCAGGGAGGGCTGAGGCGGCGGCCCGGCCTGGCCCCGCCGCCCCGCGCCGCTCTCCTCGCTGTTTCCATGGCTGTAGGCGCGGCGATGGCTGCGGGCCCGGCCGCCGAGCGGCGCCGGGGCCGGGCCGCGGTGGCCTCGCGGCGGCGGGGCTGGGCCGGGGGTGGCGGTGGGTGCCCTTGGGGCTGCGCGGGGGCGCCGGGCTTGGGCCCAGCTCTGCCTGCCCGGTGGTGAGCCCCGAGCGGCCCGGCCCGGCGCGCTGGCTGAGGAGGTGCCTCTGGGCTTCGGTGCCGTGCCCTCCCGCCGCCGCCTGCGGAGGCGCTGAGCGCTCAGCGGGGGCGTGGGGGCTCCGCTCGGGAGCAGCCCCGCACGGGCCCCGCCGCTCGCACCTGCCTGGCTCGCTGCGGCGCGTCCCGCTCGGCCGGGTGCGGTGCGGGCTCCCACCGGCGCACGCCCCGCTGCTGAGCGGATACATGGGCTCGGCTTTCCCGCAGTCCGCACACGCGTGCCCTGGGGGGGGGGGGGCTGGCAGCAGGGGGGGCCGCGGGCCGGGCCTGCCTGCCAAACCTAGTAACGCTCCGGCATCTGTCTTCGCATCGTTGATAACGATTTTTGTACTATAGCATTTATATAAAATCCATAACACCTAACCAAACTTGATAATTGAGTTTTTCAGTAACAATTTGTTTTAGAAGTCATGTTACTAGTATGAACTTACTTCTGTCAGACAGCTTTGCAACCACTGTTCTGAAGAAACAGTTTCTATTTTTTGCACTCATGGCTTGTATTGCAGTGATGTAATTGTGTGTACATTGACCTGCAACTAAATTTACATGCTCTTAGTTTTAACCTTCCCTTAGAAATGATTTTTGGACTGTTGAAGAGCATAACTTTGCATCTCAGCTGTTTAAGACTTGGTATTTAAAGTGAAAGATCCGTATGGAACTGTACCACGTATTTTAGCCGCTATTTCATACCCTGAATCAGAGCTACTGACTTGTGTGTTTGCGCTGTAACGTGATAGCTGATTCAAACAGCTCTGTATGGTTCATCTAAGGCCACTTGCAGGGCAGAAGCAAAGTTCTCCTATTTCAGGGCAAACTGGTTTTATGATGAGATGTCTCTGTAGTGACAACAGTAGCTCAAGACAGGGGAAAAGAGATTAGGGAAGCTTTGGCATTAGGTAGCTTCTGTGGCCTAGCTCTGAAGTGGGTTTTTTTCCCCCTAAAGTATGTAGTGTTGCAGGCATAACTGTTTTTTGCCTGTTGCTTCCCAAAACCCTTTGAGCATCAAAATAAATCAGGTACTAGGTAGAGTAGAAGAATGCGGTTGAACAGGCACTGCCACTTAAACATCCATGGTGATGGCCAAGTACTCTCCAGTATGCACAAAGTTTTATAGTTGCTGGTATCTTGTGCAGTATAATGATGACTCTTTGCTAAGCATAATTTGTTTGGTTCCCAAGTTTATTCATACTGAGGTCTAACTGTTTATTCTGGTCTTAGTCTGATCTGTGTGTGCAGTTTGCTCAGCAAGTGTACTTTACTTATAGAATAACCAATTCCATGGAAAATGGCTGTAAAAAAAAAATAATCTTAAAATCAGTGTTTTGTGTGCATGTATTTCTAGTATCTTGCCAGAACTTAACGTCCTTTTTAGAAAGCTGCTTCATGCTTTTAAAATACAAATTTTTTACTTTTGTTATCCTAAAAGAAGGAGATTGGTCTTTAGAGCTGTATATTTTCTTTGGCAGGGGGTGGTGGTGGTAGATAAGTTTTTAAAGTTAGGCATCTTACATAGTGAGAATGAACTTTTTCATAATGGCAGACCTTTCAGTACTGTATTCAGTGGCTTAATAACATCTCTGTGGATGACCAGAACTTGGAAAGGCTGACCATGCACCATATAAAGTTACCGTTATTTAATCTAAATGCAGATGTTTACCTGTTTTCATATGGGATTCTTTACTACAAAACATATGAAGACTATGTAATGTTGCAGCAATGGACCTGCAAGCAGGGTATACTCATTAAAAAAAAGTATATGATAAATAATATTTTTATAAAAATTAAAATGTATTCTTTTTAAGCTCTTGAACAGACTTCTCTGTTAATGTGTTGTTTCCGTACATACTTAGTAAAATTAATCAGTTATTTCTCTAAGTGAAATAGGAAAGGTCATGATCCGTGTAATGTCAGAGGTACTTATTTGCAGCATACTGGGGGTTGACTAACTTTGTGGAATGGCTTACAAAAAGGAAAGTTAAGTGCATCAGCCTTTGAAAGCTGAGAACATAAAATGGAACTACGAAGAACAAGATAGTATCTATTCTTTTTCCCGGTTTCTGGGAAAAGTAAGGGGAGGAAACTAGACAGGACTCTATTTTAATATCTGAGTAGACTTATAAAAACGAATGGACATTTAATCATGTTTCCTTTGCAGTAGGGGGGGAGGGAAGATCCTGTTCTGTTCTTCATCAGTTCCTGTGCAAAACATTACTATTTTAGTCCGGTACCGATATCAGACTTTTTTGTTAATCAAATATTAAAGCCCGGTTTTGTGTGTCAAATGAAAATGAAGAAGGATACCTTTTAACTTGCAAATATATTGACAGTCTATCAGAATTTATCTTAGTGAGGTCCGAAACTGTCCAGATTCAGTCCCTCAGATGTTAATTACTTTGCAGATGAAAACACTTTAAACCCCATAATTCCTATGAGCTGCTGCAGCAGCGGTGTCAAAAGTGTGACGATGACATTGACACCCACGTGCAACATCTGTGAGGCCCTGAAGCATCCTGTGTTCAGCTGGAATGGCTGTGTGGTACAAGAGCCTCGCTAGGAGTCTCAACAAGTCAGCACAGAAATATGTGAATTCCTAGTGACTGAAAGATACTACTCAATTACCTCAGAGGACCTGAAGTTTATGTAATTTTCTTTGGGGGAAATAGTTTTGTTAAATACTTTTTGTTTAAAAACAGATGATGAAAATAAGTACAGTACCACTGGATTCCATTGCTTTCTGATAGCTTCCGAAGCTGGGATCAAACTGCGTAGGAGAAATAGCGATAGGTTTTGTGGTATTTGAATGCCATCTGGGAAAAGATCTGGAGGAATTAGGGTAGCAGGAGGGGGCACAAGGACAAAGAGTATTTGCTTTTTGTTTACTAAAGTTAAATCCATAAACAATCATTGAGATTCTTCTTGAACTGAATGCACACTGTGGCATCATACATTACTAACAGGAAAATTTACATGGCAATGTATTCTTAACTTGTATGCTACCCTTTTCTCTCATCTTTAGAAGAGGAACAAATCCTGTTAAGGTACTGCAGATCTTTCTTCACGTATCCAATATGATCTAACTGTAGATATATGTATGTGTGTATGTATTTTACTTTTGTATCTGCTGCCATGTGCAATGAAGTGTTTTCAAATTGTTCTTCTTTAATTTATTGATTGTGAACTATAATTCTTAGAAGGAAGTTTATATCTAAGGTGTTTTCTTCCAGGGTATTTTAGTAACTGAAAGTGATCTATTTCCTTCTTCGTTGAAGTGAATTATCTTTCTAAAATGATAAAAAGAAAAAACCTCCAAGTTGTTCTTTAGAACTGCATGTTGCAATGCTGGTGCAATTTGTTTTTCATACTTGTTTATTGCTTACTGGAACTGTCCATTTCTATTATTTAAAGAAATAGCTGTTATAAATTACTAAAGTTTCCATTTTCTGTTGCTATATTGCATTGACACAATTTTCTGCTTCGTGAAATCAAAATGATATGCGGGATGACAGATGCAGTACGCTTTGTCAGCCGTGAGTAGTCCCTAAGCACCAGAAAAGATCTTCATAGTGGAAAGCTTCTATAAAATAGTTTGTAAACTTGAGCAGGATATTTATTCCTGTTCATCCGAAATTTAAGTTTTATTTTTCCTTTCATTTATGTGTGTTTTCTGCATTTCCTTAGACTTTTTCCATAGCTCTTTGCTTCATGGAAGTAGCAAAGGAAAGGAAATACACAGAATAACCAGTAGAAATGGGTATTTCTGTGATCAGCAATACTATGGCTGTTTTGAGACTGTCTCAGATTTTGCTGAACTATAACTCCATAGGAGGGGTGGGGCTGGTCACAGATTTACATGATTTTCTCTTGTTTTACTTAAGACTAGCTGTAGTTCCCCAATTTCATTTTGCCTTTTTTTCTTTTTGTTTTTGTATTCTAGGCTTTCTGCTCTGGATTTGGTTCTTTGCAAAATGAATACTGCATTGTTTCCCAAAGGTTGGACCCTCCAGTAGAATTTGTCAAGATCATTGTACATAAATCAACAGTTTCTTTTTCTTGAAGACTTCTGTGCAGTTTTAAAGGTCTTAATCACAATGAATTCAGGCTTATGGAGTCAAGAAAAAGCAAGTTCATCCTATTGGGAAGAGCGGATCTTTTACTTGCTTCTCCAAGAATGCAGTGTCATAGACAAGCAGACTCAAAAGCTCTTGAAAGTGCCCAAAGGTAGCATTGGGCAATTTTTTCAAGACCGTTCTTCTGTGGGACACTCCAGAAATATTCCTTGTAAAGGCAAAAAACTGCAGATTGGATTAAAAATTCTGGAACAACCTCATGCAGTCCTGTTTGTGGATGAGAAGGATGTTATAGAAATAAATGAAAAACTAGCTGAGTTGCTTTTGGCTATTACTAACTGTGAGGAAAGATACAGTCTGTTCAAAAGCAAAAGCAGGTTAACTAAAGGCATCCAAATAGATATTGGCTCACCTGTTAGAGTGCAGTTGAGATCAGGAGATGATAAATTTCCTGGTGTTGTTCGCTTCAGAGGACCCTTAATGCAAGAAAGGTCCCTAACAGGGATATACTTTGGAGTAGAGTTGCTGGTAAGTTTCTTGCTGAGCGGGAGCATTGTATATATTTTATAAGATGAGCTAAAAATCTTCTATTTGAAGAGGCAGTCATAATAAATTTTTTTCCTAGAAGCATCTTTACCCCTAAACAGTATGTAATCTTCAGTCTTTTCCCAAGAATTGTTATTAAATGCCTGTGAATGCACCACATCACATCGGCTCTGTATTCTGCATGTTAAGTGAAACTTGATGAGGTGCCTGGGCTGGCAAAAAGACTTGAACAGACTCTGACTCTTCCAGCCTAGAGAAATTTAATTACTTACATCCCCATCGTGGCAAATATCTCAGATTTCTGTTGAGGACTTTGTTTTTTCTGCATGTGGCAGGATACAGTCCATAAATGCAGGCTTGGATTTTAGGGCTGCTCGTGTTGTAGAGCCCTAAAAGTCAAATGGCAATTAGTTAAGATAGAGAATGTTACTGTTGTGTGCTCCTAGTGAGATGTTTCTGTGAAATTTATGCCAACCATAAGCTTTTTAAGGATTAGCTTCATGAGAGTGCCAGTCTTGCGTTAGAAGTATATTTTCAAAGTCCTCTTTAAACTTTTCCCAAATTCTTAGCAATTCCCACTAAGAACCTTAAGGAATATCAGGCCCAAGTGCTTCTGAAAATCACCTCTCATTATTTGGCATCTAAGTGGAAATTTTGAATGTTTAGCATTATGTCTAGTATGGAGTAGTCTTTAAATGGCAGAAATTTGATGATGGAAGCAGGATTTTCACCTGAAGAAAACATGCTTCCCTGCTTAAAAAGGCTTCTGCCTGCAGCTACTCTGTAATCTAATGACATCTCACTGTTCATCTAAGGTGTGATATTGCTACAAATTCCGGCAATAGAATTCTCCCAATATAATGATAGTACATCAGGCAAATTCTACTGCAGTTTCTCTAAAACACTGGATAATGTTACTGCTTTTTTAGTAGTCTGCTTTTGCACAAAACACACTGCTTTTTTTTTTTTGCCTTTTTTTTTTTCTTTTTTTTCTTCCTCCTCTGACACTTAGGAAGAAGGTCGCGGTCAGGGCTTTACTGATGGACAGTACCAAGGCAAGCAGCTTTTCAGATGTGATGAGGATTGTGGGGTTTTTGTTGCTCTGGACAAACTGGAGCTGGTGGAAGATGATGACAATGAACTGGAAAGTGACTATGCAGCTCCAGTTGACGCAATGCAGGTAGAACTTCCTCCTCTGGAGATCAACTCCAGGGTTTCTCTGAAGATAGGAGAGAGTATAGAGTATGGGACAGTTATATTCTGTGATGTCTTACCAGGAAACGAAAGTTTAGGATACGTTGTTGGAGTGGACATGGTAAGAAAATAATCTGACTTTAATAACTTTTGCATGTGTGTTAGCTAGTGAATTACATGCAATATAGAAGAAGAAACATTATCCACAAGCTACTTCAGTGGAGGCTCACCTAAAACGGGAAACCAAACACTGGTGTTCAAAGATGCCCCCAGGTGGTAACTGGTTTTTGGCATCGGGTAAATGGTATATTTGATGTGAAACAGTTCAGGAGAAGTACTCTGGTTACTCTAAGGAGCCTCCACTGAGCTACTTGCAGTGTTAGACATCAGTCTTGAAGTAATAGTTACGTGTTTGTCTTGTGAGACTGGCTTTGTTCTGCCTTGTGAAAAACGTAGACTGGATGCCTTTTTTTTTTTTTTTTGTTAGCTATGTTCAAAAGCTTTTTTTTTCATGTAACTTTGGTTTGTTTGACTTTGTTCTACCTTAAAAATACTGAGCTTTAAGTGCAAAAGAAAATGTGAAGCTTGCAATTAAAAATCATTTCTAGCAACTTCAGTTTTTGAAAATGAACAGCTTTCAAATTTGTGGTAGTTAAAGGGTGTTTTGGTTTTTGTTTTTATAGATCATGTGCTTCCATTTTCTTGATTGCAGTAGCTGTTGCCTAACAATACACTGGAATTGTTCTAACTTGTTTATAAATCATGGATTTTAGTAGAAGAATGCTTGTTTAAATAGGAGGTATTTCTCAAAAGAACAGTTTTAAAGTTTGTGTTTGTTTACAAAGACTGTAATGTTTGACTGTTCTAAATACAAGGTTTGTTACAGGAAAAAGTAGATGTTGTCAAACCTTTCATTTTCCTACTTTTTACATTCCTAAAAACATATGTTTGTATTCTGTACGACATAAATCTTCTCTTGGGATAAATATAACATGTTTTTCTATTCTTAGGATAATCCTATTGGAAATTGGGATGGAAGATATAATGGAATACAGCTGTGCAGTTTTGCAAGTGTTGAAAGTACACTTCTCTTGCACATCAACGATGTTATTCCAGGTATGCTTGGCTTTCTTAATCAGAAGGCAGTCTTTGATAATGTCTCAGCCTAAGCACAGTTATATGATTAAAACAAAACTGTGGAATGTATATCCTAAATTCGCTTGAGTGAGTTTAACCTTCTGTGTTATATTTCTCTTTGGTTTCCTTCTCCTTTTGGTTACAGTGGTCAGTAGCAGAAAAGGTCTAATATTGAACAAAATTCATGTCAAATTGTATAGTATTTACGGTACTATACAGCTGTATAGTATTCATGAGTATGTGTCTGTAGCAAGAATCTTTTTATTGAATGTTGTTCAGTTTGCTCCAGGAGTTTAAGTATCTTGGATCAGAAAACTGTTCTTTCTGTGCTTGAAATGTATCGATAGTATTATTTACGCATTCTGTGAGTAAATAACTAGAAAATTCACGGCGAGACTGTGGAAGTAGTCACAATCCACAGTAATTCACTGAATAATGTTAACTTTTAAGTGCTACAGTCCCCTGATTCCTTTTCTGAGGAAGGAAAACAGTTTCATGGAAAATTTTTGTTTGTGCTCTGTCTGAGGACAATATTAATGAGCGTGCAGTCTTGTACAGCCTGTAGTCTGTAACTGTTGCCCTCTGTCTTCAATTTGGCTAACTTTTCTTAGGTTCAGCTCTTACTTGTTGCTGTAGTTGAGGTGCGTGTTTTGGCATGAATTCTCCTCTTGGGAGAATCCATGGGGGCTTCTCCATTGTTGGGAAAAGAGCATTTGTTGTAGATGTGTTGGTAGAAAACTAAGTTTAGAATTTCATACATCTGTTTCCTGTAATGGAAGCATGCATGTGCATTGAAGAACGTGAAGTCAATCAATTTGATGTGTTCAAGAAATAATGGTGGACTTCAGAGTAAAGTAGTTGCTGATGTGCTAGAAACAAATCCCGTATACGTAAAGTGTTGGTTATGTGCCAAACAAGGTTTTGCTCCACCCACTTTTAAAACTTACGATGCTAGACCTTGGTTCAGGTACGTTTCAAGCTGAACTTCTCTATGATGTAGTAAAAGCACAGAAAAGGGAAACTAATATTCTTTTCATATACCACCTCGCAGAGACTGTGTCACAGGACAGGAGACCTCCCAAACTTGCCTATACCTCAAGAGGTGGCAGTGACAAAAGCTTGTTCAATCATAGTAAGCCAAAGGCTACAGGTACGTATGGGAAATAATTTGGTTTGTGGTTTTTTTACCTATGTAAGATTACAAATTTCTTTTCCTTGGGAAGAAGTGTTGCCTTGCATTTTCTATCACTTCATATATTATTCCAGTCACATATCGAGTAAAATTTCTCTAGAGTATTAGTATTCATTTATTTAATCATAACAAAGGTGGTAGACAGTTTAAGTTCCTGCTCAAAATACCTTCACTTTCGTGAAAAACAGTTTGAGGTTTAGCAAAAATTCAATGATATTACCTAGCCACCCGGCCAGTTCAGAGCTGCATTTTTTGTTTTGAAAAGTGTGGTGTGTGTTTGGTTTTTTTTTAAATTTTTTAATAAATATAGTTTGCTGTTGTCTTCTTTCTGCAGGAGTAGAAACTTCCAGATTTTTAGCCCAGCAACAGATCTACTCAATAGCAAATATGTTAATTTTGCTGTGATTCAAAACCAAAATTGAGTTCCTGAAATACAAACTTCTTGTGACTCTGCTTTTGGTCAGCTCTGTGGAAATCCTTCTAGGGGAAAAAAACTGGAAGAAAAACAATTTCCTTTTTAAAAGGGTAGAAATCAAAATTCAGTATCTTTTGAGTTTACTAGTGGCTATTTTGGTTTGTAGAATATTAATGACAGTATATTCCATAAGCTTTTGTTCTACCTGGCATAGGATGCTGACAGAGATGCTCTTCACTAAAGTAACTGCAGTTCTGTGTTGGCACAAGTTACAGCTGTGTAGAGTTTGATTGGTAATTTATTTGTCTACTCTGAAAATTTTTTTGCTTTAGAAACAAAAAATACCTGCTCTACACTGTATCTCAAATACTTTCTTATATCCATAATTTATAGTAATGAAAAATTTGTACTTCAGGGGTGTTTTCTGCCTTCTCGTCAGGTTGGTGACTTGAAATTTCAGTTTGGAGGATTAAGTCGGTTTGGGATAAACTGCTACTTTGTTGCAAGCTTATAACTGGGTTAGCTTTGGTGGGAGACATTGCTGCTTTGTGGAAAGGCAGTTGGGTCTTCTGGAAAGTACAGTAACAAATTTATACTATGAAATAAGGGCATAACTGACCTCTTGTAAATAGAGATTAATCTCTTAAGTAAAACATGTTATTTTCCAGGATCTACCTCTGAACCTGGAAATAGAAACAGATCTGAAGTCTTCTACACGTTAAATGGCTCATCAGTTGACTCTCAGCCTCAAATGAAAACAAAACCCCCATGGTATATTGATGAAGGTAATGAGAGGTGATAGTCTTTCATGTAGGCATCTACTTTATTTAAAAAACAAAACAAAGCTATAGTGTGTAGATGTTCTTCAGATAAAACAAGGATAAGTTTAAATTTAAAACAGTTGGAATGTGTTGTCTCAGTAGAAGACCCACTATATCATAAAAAGCATCTTGGGACCCCCATGAAAATATGCTTTGTCTTAACTGACAGACCTGTGGTTTTATTCTGCATGTAGGGGATTACATTCTTGGCAACACTTGTGCAGCTCTGGGAATGCATATGTCTTTGCAAGCAAAATAAAAGTTGAGGCTTGGAAGGAAGATAGGAAGATACTCCTTCTAGCTAAGCATATAGAGTAATTTTGTGTTGCCTGTCCTGTTGTAGCTAATGTTACAGATCTAAGGGAACTGTAATACTCTGCTAACCCAGCTATTCAGGCTGGAAGTAGGGGTGGCAGAAAACCTAATCTGACTAGGCATACCTTTTTTTTTTCAGTGTTTTATAAGGTTATTCCTGTAAAATCTCTGAATTCTTACAAGTATGGGTGCAGGTACCCAAGGGATCTTGATTTGCTTCCAGATCTAAATATTATTTTATTTTTACTAATTTTTTTTCTCCCTGGTCAACTTTTTTAAAAAGTACGGCTGGCTGGCTTAGTGACTGAAGGGGTAAATGCTAAACAAGTAATGTTAATTTGCAATGGAAACCTTTAGCAGCAGTAGCCCGTGAGTTCCATGAACCATAAAAAAAATGGGTTAAAATTTTTCTTGGTTGCCTAACAGATGTTGTTCCAACAGCTTGGAATTCTGTTTAAAAACTTACTTATTATAATATTTAAATAAGCAAGGTAAATATCTGATGTATAAAAGACTATGGAAGTGAAGAATTAAATATTTTATTTTTTTTTTTAAAAAATTGTGGTCATCAACTTTAGTTAATAAAACAGCATGAAAAGAAGAGGTGATGGAGAAGAGCCTTTTGCTCTGTGAATACTCATTGTGTATTAGAGACCAGGTACAGATGAGGGAAGATACAGAACACTTGTGCTATTACATCTAGTTGTGATCTCATTTATCAAGCACTGCATTAGTCATGACTTATTTAAATCCTTTATTCTTTATAGACACTGATAGATTCCTTGTGTTAGAACCAAAGTATATTGTGATAGAGCCAGGGGAATACACACTTTTCCATTTGCAAATCCTGTCTGCAAGCAATTACTCATTTCTGTATTAGCTGTGAACCAAATCCTTTCCTCAGTCACACTGACCAGTGAGTTCTTCCTAGGTTTGCCTATTACAGTCGTCATCCTTGTTGGGGCTGTTGTGTTGTGTTCAAAGGAAAAGTCTGATGTGGGGTTGGAAAAAAAAAAAAAAGCTTTCAATCTAAATATTTTTGTGGTTTCTGCCTGTTGTCTCCTTTCTCTCCAGTGTTCATTTCCGTTGGTTGTGGTAAAAGTGGTAAGGCTACAGCAGTGTCTCCTCAGCCAGTTCTGTCTCTCCAAGTGTTGCCAAGGGACAAACATCTTCCTACATGTCTGCAGCTGTTAGTGCTTCCGATATAGGATGCCCATGAAATTACACGTGGTTGCAGATACACTTCGTTGTTTGATAGCTAACTCTTTCCTTTTGTAAGATGTTGGGGTCGTCAGTCTCCCCCCTGGCGCCCCGCCCCCCCCCCCCCCCCCGGCCATTTACTAATGTCTTGGTTTTGATTTTAACAGTTGCTGAAGACCCTGCAAAATCACTTACTGATTCATCTCCTGGATTTGGGCATTCTTCACCGCCGCTGCAGCAACCTTTAACAAACTCTGTGTCTACAGAAAACAGATTTCACTCCCTCCCCTTTAGCTTGACAAAAGCGTCGAGTACTAATGGTACTATTGGACATAGTCCTCTTTCTTTATCTGTTCAGTCAGTCATTGGCGATGTAAATACTACGGCTAACCAGGAGAGTCCATCAACAGCAGGCCCAGTTGGGAACTCACATGGTCTTGAGGCAGGTTCCTTGGCTGAAGTTAAAGAAAATCCTCCTTTCTATGGAGTAATCCGCTGGATTGGCCAGCCCCCTGGAGTAAATGAAGTACTAGCTGGACTGGAACTGGTAAATATAAATTGTAATTCATATTAATATTAATTACACGTTAATAGTTTTGTTTCTGAGAGTTGGTGCCTGTATACTTTGCAGAAGCAGTCAGTGGAGGGATTTGTCCAAACGTCTTGCCATGTGATCTTTTTATAACACAGCTTAAATTCATAGATGAGCTCTGACTTTTGTGGCTGCCCTGGCCCTTGCTCTGTTAATAGGTGCTGAGGTGTCTTTGTGTCACAGTGGGCAACTGAATTTGTAGGACTGGTGGGTCGCTCACTTTAAAGGAGTGCCCTTTGCTATGTTACGGAGATTTTAACTGAAAAAAGCCAACCGCATATAAAGGTTCTCTGAAATGCAGATTTACATAAAATGCCCTGGCTGTAAGAGTGTGTATTGATTCATTTGTTTGGTTTTTGCATACCAGCAAACAGGCAGTGTCAGAGTTATGACTGTCAGAGTCATAATGCTGGTTTTGATAAACGATGGTAGTAATATTGTTGATTTGACAGCCATGTGCTTTATGCGTTCCTGTGAGCCCTTTGTAAATTCACGGTTGCTGCAAACACAAATTGCTGCTATGTACTGACATTTACTCTGTGGCAGTTGCTGCCAAGGTTGTGATTGGCTATCAGTTAAATTAATGTGTCCGCAATTAGGGAGATGGGGTTCTTTATTTGGGGATAACGTTCAATAAAATGTCAGATAAAGCAGTGTACAATTACGTAAAGCAACAAGCATTTTTTGCAAAGTAGGTGAGAATGTGACAGGAATATCGGCTGCTAGGAAAAACCCTGGTGCTTGTGGGTTTTTTGGCTGAAGCCCAAGCTATAGTTTGCCACAGGTGTTCTGAGACTGCATTTTAGGGTGCCTTGTGTTAAACGGGGTCTTGGGCTTGCCTCTCATGGATTTCTGCATTAAAACCTGGCAATTGTTAGTAAGCAGACAATACATCTTAGATCTTGTTATCAAAGATAAGTAACAACTTGTTATTTTTAATATGTAGTTTGTGTTGTCTTTCCTTGAGGTACACTTTTTGTGTTCTGAAGCAAGTATTTTTCTTGTGCAGGCCACAGTCACACTGGAATTATTCACGCTACCCAATGCGTAGTGATTTTAATTGAGTTTTAAAAGGTGCTTTGTACTGCATGTGTGCTCTTTCTAATAACAGGGGGAATCTGGAGTGACTAGCTACCTTAGTTAACTCCCTGATGTTGACTAGGTTTAATTCTCTCCTCTCCCACCTCCTTACCCAAGATGCTTCTAATAGAATTTTTGTTTTATTTTGGATGGAGTGAAAGTTTAAGCATGAAGGAAAAAAAGTGTGACTCTGAATTTCCTCATTAGATCCAATTAAAGAACACCTCAGCTGAGGCTCTGTGTACTAGAATGCAGGAACGTTGTATATCAAGCTTCAGAGTACCTGAAGGGTGTCTTACAGGTAGATGTTTTATCAAACGTCTTGCTGCAGAACTGTAGAAACAAGAAAAATAGCGAATTCTCACTTGAATTTTCAGGAAGATGAATGTGCAGGTTGTACGGATGGAACATTTAAAGGAACTCGATACTTCACTTGTGCTCCAAAGAAAGCTCTTTTTGTTAAACTCAAAAGCTGCAGGCCAGATTCCAGGTTTGCCTCACTACAGCCCGTTTCCAACCAGATTGAACGCTGCAACTCTCTAGGTACTGAGCTTCTGCTTATTACTTATCAGCTGGGAACTGACCTGGGTTTCTGTTTCATTTATTCCTGCAATATGTTCTTGTATTGAACACTTGAGAATCTGTACAGGTAGTACTTAAATGAGATTAATGAATAGACCAGTCTGTACAGAACATAATGCTGCTGTGGATTACTTTGTTATGCTTTAAAACAGGAAAATGTTCATGTATTTAAAGAAATCTCATAAAATTAAGGGATTTTCTGTTACGCTGTACATTTTTTACCTTAGAAGTTGTAAAGCAGTCTTGCTGAAAATGGTAGTTGCAACTCCAGCAACATGTGATTACATTATCAGAAATACAGTTATCTTTCTATAAATGTCAGATTATTTTTTTTCCTAAATATTAACATAGAAAAGCATGTATTCTTACAGTGGAAGTTAGTGGTGAAAACTCACATTTTTATTTTTTTTTAATTTCAAATATGTTAGATTTCTTGGGTCATGTTGTGTTGCCTGGGACGACAGCAAAGAAAAAAGTGTCCAGTACTTGTAAGATAGTGTGAACAGGGCATTTATAATGAGAAGAGAACTTCATTCCTACTGGGTAAAATTAATTCAGTGCTGCACGCTTTCTGAATGTGCACCGTCAGTGGAATGTAAGGCCTTGTTCACTCTCGGGAAGACAGCGAGTCTCAGCTATAATAAAATGTTTTTCTAGTCCAGAGAAGGAATGCTTACACTAAGGCAGCAACTTAGCTATAAAACGTTAATAGGAAAAAAAACTCAAGGGGGATAAAGTTTGAGGCTTTAAAGTGTCTTTTGAAAAAAAAAATTTCAGCCTTTGGAGGTTACTTAAGTGAAGTGGTAGAAGAAAACACTCCTCCAAAAATGGAAAAAGAAGGTTTAGAGACAATGATTGGAAAGAAGAAAGGTATCCAGGGTCATTACAACTCCTGTTACTTAGACTCCACCTTATTCTGGTAAGTTCATAATTTGTATAGTGGCATCCCCCGCTAGAAATGCAGAACATGTGATCTTTGTTGTAACGACTGTCTGTCTGTATGACTGTGCAGCTTGAAGCCATGCGCTGCAATCTTTGACATGTTACTGTGCTCTTCCAATCTGAACAAGTTCTGCAGCGTTTGCTGCAGAATGTGAAGTGCTAATCATGTCCGAATTGTACTGGCCCCTTTGTGTCTATACTGGTTTTGACTGAGGGAGTCCCTGGCCTGTAAGTGGTTGAAGGATGAGGGAGTACACAGGCTGGGGGGCGGAGGGAGGGAAATCCCTCTTAGAACTCCTTCGCAGAATCCTGCCTGGGCAACTGGTTTTGTACTCTGCTGCAGAAAGGGTACTGGGTTAGAGTGGACTTTTGCTATTTAGTACAGCTGTGTTGTCTACTGTCCGTAATTACTCTTTTTGATTTTTTTTTAGTTCTTTTATTCTTCCCGTGGCTTTGCTTGGTTTGTCTTACGTTGGTCAGGCATCAGAATGGTTGTATCTTCCAGAATCAAAACAACCTGCCTTTTCCTTTTTTTCTTTGTAGCCTGTTTTCTTTTAGTTCTGTTTTGGATACTGTGTTACTCAGACCTAAAGAAAAGAATGACGTAGAGTATTATAGTGAGACTCAAGAGCTGTTGCGGACAGAGATTGTGAATCCTCTGAGAATGTAAGTAAAGACGTGAACTGGTCTCTGTTCTAATATAAATTTTTGTACTAGATCCTGCTGTGGATGCATTCCTATTGCAAACCTGAGAAGTTGGCTAGTTGCTGCTGCCTGTCTGTTCAGCATTTTTTTTTTAAAGTATTATTACTTGTTCTTCATGGTAAATTTAATCAGTGCTAACTGGAAGTAGTTATTCATCGTTTGGTGATAAAATACCTTTGCTACTCTGTTTGGAAATGTGATCAGCATAAAGATATCTTAAAATTCCTATAGGTAGGAATGCGAAAACATTCTAAGTACAAGTTCTGTTTGTTCACAGCGTTCATATGTACATGTTCTTAATGCTGCTGTTCTTGACAAGAAGAGTATTTGGGTTATCTTACATGGAGTTTCACAACTTAATAGATTTTGCAGGGCTTTAGAAGTTTCATTAATTTTTACATATGGGCTGCAAGTGGTCAAAACACTTTTTGATAGAAAAATTTAACTGGAGCTTTGTAATTTTTTAGGCGCAACGAACAAAGGGAATAGGGCAAAAATTTGCATGAAAGGTTATTTGTCTTTATCTGCATGTTTAAAAAAGAAAAATAAGCTAATACAGTTGTAGTTCTGAAATTCTGTGGGATGTTACTGACCAATTTATCACAAAGTTTTTGTTCTGATTCCTGGAACAGAATGATGGCTTCTGAACCCTTGTTCTTACAAGAGTGTGTATACTTTGCCTGATGTGTGCCGGGGTTCTGTGCTATAGGTAGTGGGATACACACCAAGCAGCAGAAATGTCAAGTGGCTGAGAAGACTGAAACTCTCAGTTCTCTTACCTTTCTACCATGCTTAAAACTTTCTTTGCGCTTTTTGTAAAGTTACAGAGGAAAAGATTGAATACTCGAAACTTCAGCTTCTTAGGTCAGCAATACAGTTCTGAATCATTTTGTCAAATACTGAATTTTTTTTTTTTTGTTAACAACTCCCACAGTGCTATTATTGTGTGACATTATGAATATGATGTATTAAGTACTGCAAATTAGAGTGAAAACAAATCAAAAGTAATTGACAAATCAGAAAACAGTTATCCCGGTAAGTTAATGTTTAGAAAGAGCTCTTAAAGGTTATACAAGAACATTGAGCACTGCACTAAACTTATCATGCATTAAAAAACCCTGGAAATCAGATTGAATACGAGGAGCCGATACATAGTTTTGAAGAAATGCTGTACACATGTAAAGAAGGATGCGAGAGCCTGTGTTTCAGCATTTAAAAGGTGGGGTTTTTTTCTGCTTCTCTGACTTGATCACAAACCAGCTAATAGCTTATTAAACCCATTTATCTTAGATATGGATATGTATGTGCTACAAAAATAATGAAACTGAGGAAAATACTTGAAAAAGTTGAGGCTGCATCAGGATTCACTTCAGAGGAAAAAGGTAACTGGGGAGGTTTTCCTTTCTTTGAGATTTGTAAGAACCATAATATGAAGGAACTGAAATGCCTTGCTATATATTTATACTAGAACAAAACACAAATATTTCTCTGTAGCGGTAGTACCTCTACCAGAGATTTGTGTGAGCACTGAGTGGTAAAAAGGCCTTTTCTGCTTCCTTGGGTCTGTAAGGAACCCTAGCTGAACCATTGCTGGATTTCTTTTCTTGATTTCCTATGCCCATGTAACGCTCTTCTAGCAGTTAGGAGAGACCTAAGGTTCTTCCTCAAAAATGAAAAATGTGATAAGGCAGGGGTCCTTGTCCTCTTTCAAAATGTCACTTTGATTCCTGAGGAATAATCTTTTTGCTACAACATTTCATTGTTACAATGGTTATGTAATATTTTACGCAATAAAATGTGTAAATCATGTTAGAAAAATCAATTCCCAACCTTTTTGATCTTCTGCTGCATGTAATGATTAATGAGCATTGTGTTATGCAGCCATTCCATTTTTGTTTGGGAGAACACTAATTTCTTTGTAAATGCTGAAAACTAGTTTTTATTGCAGTTAGTGGCAGGAAGAGAAATATACCAGAGACCTCTGTGCTGGGGGAGAACAGACCTCTGGGAAGCTAGTGCTGGCTGCATTCTTGGTTTCAGAACTCGGTCTCTAGCTTAGTTGAACTTTGTACTATTGTGTGCTTTTTATGTAAGCGTTACTGTCACTACTCCTCACTGCTTCTCTGCAGTTTCACTGTTTTGAGAGCTTTTATTTCTCCTGGAAAAGTTGTGTGGCATGGAGTGATTCCTCTGAAATACAGAGCATCTTTTTGATCTTTACTGGAAAGCTTTGTTACCCTGTTGAGACTGTATCTTTTATTAGGGCCATCTGACACCAAAGGAGTAAATAGAGGTTTATGTCATGAAAATGTTCATAGCTTGTCATAATCTTATGTGTTAATAAAGCTATAAAAATGAACTTTTACATTTTTCCTATTAAAATTTTGAAAACTTTCATTTAAAATCGATCTTGAATAATGTCTCTGGTTTTGCATACTAACAAGACCTTTTTTTTCCCCCCCCCTCCCAGATCCAGAAGAATTTTTGAATATTTTATTTCACCATATTCTAAGAGTTGAGCCACTGCTGAAAATAAGGTGAGTGTTTTTTCTTTGTTGAACTCATCTATTTGTAGAGGCTGACAAATGCGAGACAGAGTAGCTGTTGCCTTTCAAATTAAGATGGCTTTTAGATCAGATTTGATTTATGATTCATATTTCTAATAAGATTCAATGTAATCAAGTTACATTGACAAATTTTACACTATTGCCTATGTTTTTTGGTAGGTGGGTTTTGTGCCACTGGTCTTTTGTTGCAAAAGCCCATGAACGTAGTTTCGCGAGAACTGCACAAAGATCCCCTGTCCCAGTGCTGTCTACTCGAGAGCCGTACTATCTTCCTGTTAGTTACGCTAAAGAGGGGCTGCTGTAAGAGGACCTCACGGAGTTCTTAATATGGCCTGCGGTTTATAACTGCTTATTTCTGGGACAAGCTGCAGAAATTGCTGATTTCTTCTTTAAGGCTAATAAAAATATTTCATTGGTTTGCCTTGATCAAGGTTGGCTTCTCTTACTTTATCAAACTGACAGATACTGGCATTTCTGTGTGCCTTCATTTGGGCTGTAGCACTACCAGGATTCAGCTGCCATAACTGAGTTTAACAGAGGTAGGATTGCTGCCCGCTGCTGTCACTGCTGGCTGGCACCTGATACTCTCGGGTTCCTGGCCGCATTCTGCGGCAGCAGCAGTGTTGCACGGCATTTCCCATAGTTTTTCAGGCTTTCCAAATTGCAGGAATTGTATTAGTATTCATGCTGTAGATGCCATTTGAGTATACTGAGGCTATCTTCTGTGGTACTTCTGTAAGGCAATTTTGAAAAAGTTTGAAGGGATGAGAGACCAAGGCATGTCATGAATTTGGAACTGTGTTGCTGCTTCTGCCTAGACAAAGGTCTACTTCTAGGGATTTTTTTTTTATATTCATTGTGGTGTTTTTTTTGTTTTTTTTTAACCTAACAACAGCAACAACAAAACCCAACTCCCCCCCAGAAAACTAAGCCACAACAACTGGTAACTTCCAGGCATGTATTGGGTCTCTACAGCAAAGTGTTTGAAGAGTAGCTTGCCATCAAGATCCTTACAATTGTTACTGCTGCTCTTCAATTCTATGAAACACAACGTGCTGAGAAACCCCTGTGGCTAACGTAGTATTCTGGTGAAACAGCTGGGATACAATACTGTAATTGTAATAACAGCTTTTATTAGTATAATCAGAATAATAGATCTTGTGTGAGAATGTATTTCTGGTTTTTTGGTAGTTAACAGGTGTGCTGCTGTGGCAGGAATCACAGCTGAAAGGAGTAAAGTAAAAGCAAGGGAAGATGCCTCTCACTCTACCTTTATGTTTCCGCATTGTCTTCCCTATTTCTTTAATCCCGTGTCTGTAAAGCTTGGCCTTCAAGGTTTTTGTCCTGTTGGTGCTGTACAGAGGAGAACAGAAGTGACGCTCCACTGTTCAGCTTTTAGCACCAAAGGTGGTGTGTTTTGTGGCATGTACCCAAACGCTTTTAAGAGTAAGTCAGAAGTCTCCCTTCCCCGTAGAAAGAAGGCTTAAAATGAGTAATAGTAACTTTGAGCATCACACTCTTAGAATCCTCTCAACACCCAAGTACTTATTCTAAAAAGCAACGTTGCTTTTTAAGTGCTGGCTGGGATGGGAAGAGGTTATGATTTATAGCTAGTTTGATGAAAGTTCCCAGGAATTTTACCCCAGGAACTTTGACACAGATGAAAGAGCTCCTGCCTTTTTTCTTTTGCTATTGGAGGCCAGTCTATGCTGTTTCTCTACGACAGCAAAATCTATTTTGTCAATGTGAGCAGTCATCTGTATCCTTTCTTCTGTCCTTCCAGAGTAGGCTGAATTACTCATCTGAAGCTGTCTTCCTAGATAGTTCTGTTACATAAACGTAAATCTGAGAGATTACCTGAAATCATCAGTACTTGATTTTGACTTTTTGCTTTGAAACGTCTGACCTCAAAACTTCCTTAAATTGGTAGCGTAATCCTTTGACCCTCTCCCTATCAATATAAAATTGTGTCATGGTTTTAGGATTCTTGTTGGTCAGATTTTTTTGGGGGGTGGTTTGTGGTGTATGTGTTTTGTTTAATGGGGGTTTATTTGCACCCACCCCCCCCCTTTTTTTTTTTTTAGTGAGGATGTTTTTCCACACCATTGGCTGTGGCATGCACTGGCAGCTACTGTACTGGCCTGCCTTTCGATGTTGGCCTAGGTGTGGAAGGCTTCTTAAAAATTAGAGCTGGACAGCCCTTAAATCTGGGTTATGCTTTTGGAGAGTTTGCTGTTAACTATATAGCGGGTCTAGCAACACTAGCCACCTGTGTGAGATTTCCATTGTAGGAAGCAGTCTAAACATCTCCCTGATTCAAAGGAAATGTTTCATTAAAGCCAGTCATTACTATTTTATTTTTTTAACTCCTTATCTGGAGTATCATACTGAAACCCTTACTTGGCTTTCCAATGAAAGCTGCTTCAGTGTGTTGGAGTTCTTGATGCATTTGCTTAGGGAGTATTTCTCAGTTGGTAGTTCAGTAATGCATAGGCATGTTTTTAACACATACTGCAAAACTTATGCTGCTTTTGCTTCTTAAATATTTTTTTCTAAATTCAGCCCACACATAATGCTTGACTGCCCGTCATCTAAATGCACTTTGTGGTTGCTGGTTTCTTAAAGCACAATCTGTTTCAATGCAGAGAGGCTGTGATATAGACTGTTTTTTGGTAGAGGTTATTTTCCTAGTGAAGGACAATCATCATTACACTAGAGCTTCAGAATGTTTCGTTGGTTTTTTTTAAATCTGTTTTTTAGATCAGCAGGTCAGAAAGTACAAGACTGTTACTTCTATCAAATTTTTATGGACAAAAATGAGAAAGTTGGAGTCCCAACAATTCAGCAGTTACTGGAGTGGTCATTCATCAACAGCAACTTGAAGTTCGCAGAGGTTGGTGACAGCTGTTGCTTTGTTAGAAGTAGTGATACCTAGGTATTTGCCCATTCAGCAATGGGACAAAAGTACGATTTGGTGTGAAAACAAAATGTGGAGATGTTGGAAATGGGAGTACTAGGTCAGTGGTACAGGTTGCCTACGTTACAAAAATACTTCTAAGGTTGACTTAATGACATGTATCCTTTGGCTGAACAAGCCAAAGTAATTTAAGTAAAAACATTACTAAAAGAAAACTTACTTATTGCCAGTAAACTATCTTAAGGACTAATATTTTGAGATATCTTTGTTTGTAAAAGGCTTTATAAAGGAAACATATGCTTTTATTTCTTCCCTCCCTCAGGATGGGGGAGAGTTGTCCAGTATATTTAATATCATACTTGAGCATGACTGGGACTTACAACATTTGTCAGTGATTTAGATGCCACTTCCCTGTTTGTTTTTTCTTGGTTTTTTTAGCTGTAGTTTCTCTCAAAGGCTTGATTTTGTTTTGCTTACTGTCTTAATTTTGAAGTCAGTGGGTTGCAAGTTTAAATAACATGAATACATTTATAGCATTAGAAGTATGTCTCTAAATTTATATAATTATCTATCTCAAGCTCATTACATTCTATTCTGGATTTTACCTAGGCACCTTCTTGCCTGATTATCCAGATGCCTCGGTTTGGAAAAGACTTCAAAATGTTCAACAAAATTTTTCCATCCTTGGAATTAAATATAACAGACTTACTTGAAGATAGTAAGTATATAACATTGTGTTGTGTAATGAAAGAGAGTTGTTGAGAGTGACTAACACAGTGAAAGTAAGTAATCACGGTAGTTTTGGTGGCTTTTTGTTGTTTTGTTTTTTTTTTAAAAAAAAACCTAAATATTTCACAAGGTAGTGTGAGATGCTTAGGCTAAGGAGAAAGGGAAGTTTAGTGGCTAGAATGCCCCCCCCCCCCATGTCAATTAAAAGCTATAATTCAGAAGAATGAATAGAATGTGACTTCATTATATTTATTCAATCTTGAGTATTGTACAGCTAAACTTATTTCAAGATGGTGTTAAAATTGAGTTATTAGCAGCAAAACATGATTATGGCAGGTAGGAAATCATAAAAGCTAAGTGTAGCCCTGACGTTGGTTAACAGGTATTTACGATGTTGACTATGTTTCATTAATCTTCATCAGTTTGTGCTGCTGCTTTCTAATCTTTTTGTCACTAGTTTATCAGACTAGAAGGGGAGAACCTGAGATGAGTATGCAAACCTGCGGCATGTAGTGATGGTGCATTTTTTTCAGCTATGAATACATAACTTTTTTTGTGGACTGATTTTTTCATTGCCTTACCTATGGGAAAGACACAGTTTTAAATTTGTGCTAAGAATTAATAAAACTGCTAAAATCTATTAGAATAATCATCTCTGAAACTGTCATGGCCTTTGCATTCATTGCATGGTGATCAGCTTACGCTATTTCTTTTTTTTTCCTGGTGTTGACAGACACAGGGGCTGAGCTAGCTATATGATGAGAGTGGAACTAACTTGATTTAAAAGCCTGTTTTACTTGTTCATGCAATTGATATAATTTAATTTTTATCATCCTCTGTTTTGCAACTTACCAGTCTAAATGTTTTTCTGTTATTCCACAATATGTCAAAGGGAAGAAGTTAAACACAGTGGTACGTTTCTGATTTGATTGGCAATCTGGTTTTAGCTTTTTTTAATGTAGTGTTTTTCTCCATTTTAAGTAGCAATCCTCCCTCCTTTCCATATACCTCATCTCAAAAAACAAAAAAAAGCCTCCCCAAGTTGAAGACTAATACCTTCTTTAAAAATGCAGCTCCCAGGCAGTGCCGTATATGCGGAGGGCTTGCTATGTATGAGTGCAGAGAATGTTACGAAGATACTGATATTTCTGCTGGGAAAATCAAACAGTTCTGTAAAACATGCAATACACAAGTAAGTTGTTGTCTTTGTTATTGTACATGGGTTTAACCCAAATGGTATGCACTGTCATAATTGAAAAAAGGGCATAAACATGTAGGGAGACTTTCTTACCAGCAGTGGTGTAACTGCACCCAAGTACAGCGTAGGCTTCGGTGACAAATCAGGAACTCTGCTTGACCCTGCAATCTATCCATCAATAGTTTCTTACTAAAAGCACAGCAACTGCCAAATCCAGGACTGAATACAGTGTAAAAGTAGTAATCGTAGGCAGCTTGGAATCTGTTTCCTGTCACCTGCTTGAAATCCTGATTTTACATACCTTGTTTGAATTGATAAATTCATGAGACAGAGCCACTTAATTTTGAGAGCCGTTTGGCAACGTGCGTGAAGCTGTCATAGTCATGGCTTGTTTTCAAGGCTGAGCGTTGAAATTGTTGCATTAAATCCGACCTCCCTTCTAACCTGAGATTTTGAATTTTCTGAGCAATATTGAACTACACCGGTGGGGAAAAATAGAAGAACCGGTTAGCCTGCTACCATTATTGCAGTTCCTTCTCTAATGCCATTAATCTTCAGTTCAGCAGTAATGTTCTTTTTAGCTTTGTCTGCCACTGAAACAAATAATCTTATAGTGTGTTTTTTCTCTTCTGAAATATCGCTTCAATTGTAGGTTCATCTTCATCCCAAGAGACAGAGTCATAAATTCAATCCATTGTCACTACCTAAAGATCTGCCAGACTGGGACTGGCGACATGGCTGCATCCCATACCAGAAGATGGAGTTGTTTGCTGTTCTCTGCATAGAAACAAGCCACTATGTAGCTTTTGTTAAATATGGGAGGGATGACTCGGCCTGGCTTTTCTTTGACAGCATGGCAGATCGGGATGGTAGATCTTTTACTTATTCTTATGTATTTACGTGTATTACTATTTAAAATTTCATTGCCTATTTCTTAATGCTTTGGGGATGTTAATATCATTTAACTTGGTGGATGTACTTGATGCTGGGACACTAATCTTGTCCCAGCCTGATCTCAGTTCATTGATTTCATAGCAGTCGCTGATCTCATAAGCAGAATTTCACCTCAGCTGGATACCTTAGTAAGTAAATGGTACAGAAGTAACTACAGAAGTTTTCCTAGTGGGACCTCTTATACATTTTTCTATACTTTGCAGGTTTGGCAGAGAGAATTAATTTTAAATAATCAACTGCAGGAGTGTGTTCTTTCAGTCCATATTTAAGTGGATGTACACAATTATCAGACTATGCAAATATTTTGATTGCTTTTGCTTAAATGATTTAGTGTAGGCATCTTTAGAGTAAGAGAAATAGCAACATATTACGAAATCTATGCCATTGCTTTGGATCTCTTTAGTTATCAGTGGAAAACTGTTACCCTGTAATAATACACGTCAGTAAAACAAGTGTTCTCTTAGATACTGCAGCATTAAATAGTGTTTAAATAAGGACTGTTCAGTTCTGGTGCCTGAGAAAACCAGTAACAGATGAAGTGTCAGACTTAAAGTAACAATTCTTTGTATGAAGAATTCTTGAACCCCTCTGTTACAGGGGCTTTGGTGGGGGAGAAGAGTCTTGCCTCCTGTTGAAAATGAAACTGCTACAGGATTAAAATCTGTGTCTTAGAAAAGAAAGCTTGATTGCCTTCTGGTTCTAGTGTGCTTGCAATGTGTATGACTTAGGTCTGTAAAGAACTACTTTGTTATGTAGTATGAACGTAGATCACGAGATGCTCACTGATGTACCTCTTGCTGATCTTAGAGGTTTTTTATATCACAAATGCTTTTCTTCAGCTAGTGCTATAAGCTAAAAATGTCTGCTGGGGAAGTGTCATGGATGTTCACACTTGTGTTGTTTGAAACACATGTGTTTCACATGGAAAATGGCCAGGAGCAAACTCTGCCTTAGTCTTGCACGTCAGGTACAGACACTGATGGATTATTAATTCAGCTGCAGTTAGCAGTTGTCATGTTCCTACCAAATTCATTCAGGTCATTCTCCCCAAGTCATATAGAATTTGTGGAAACAAAAATCCAAAGTTCTTATTCTGGTGGGGGTTTTGTGGGGCATGGTGAGTGTGTGTTAGTAAACACTGTAAGATATTCTGACACCAATTGTGATTCTTTCCATATAAGTTTACCCTGCAGTAGTCAAAACCAGTGAGGTTTTTTTCGGAAGGCATTTTTCAAGAACCGCTGATGCTGTCATAGTTAAAGTACATGTATAAATGTAGATGCTATCCTAATCTGTTTCTCTCTCTTCCCTTATGGTTAAAAGGAGGTCAGAACGGCTTTAACATTCCACAAGTTACCCCATGTCCAGAAGTTGGTGAATATCTAAAGATGTCTCTCGAAGAATTACACTCACTGGATTCCAGAAAAATTCAAGGTTGTGCACGAAGACTACTCTGTGATGCTTACATGTGCATGTATCAAAGTCCAACGATGAGTTTATACAAGTGAACGATGTCCTCTGGAAAACTGAAGAAACAGCATAGAGTTATCGACTGTTGTATTTGCTGCGTTTTTTGGTTAGTTTCAATGCAACCGTTGCTGGCAATGGAAAAAGTTGACTATGAGAGCAAAAGGATTACTGTTCCAAAAACTACATGTGGAGTTCTGTAACTGAAGTATTTAAGCATTTTGCACTCTAGGAAGTGTGCTTGTGTGTGTTTGTTTTATAAACAAAGTCTAAGCGATGTTACTAAAACTTAAAGCTTTAAGTGCATTGATTATACACAGGCTTTTTTGAAATGTTGAAGGTGGAATTACATCAGGAGAAACCTCCTTAGCCCATGGAGATAAGGATACACAAGTGTTCCTGCTCAGTGCATTCATGTGGACCAAGGATAATTCTCTTGTGTTTCTCTGCCCTCCACCCCCACCACTTCTCCCCCACTCTTGATATTAGCAACAGAGGTACTCTCTATTCAAGAGAGAGTAACTTCAGTTTCAGTAAGATAAATTTTAGACTGTTCATTGCCTATTGATTCTGTTCTGTCTACTACATTCTTTTCCATTCACACATTTACATCTTCAAAAATTAACGTTCATTTCAAGATCTGAATTCCTGTCTTGTGAATTATCAAGCACAGAGATTTGCTATCTGTTAACTTGCAATTTTTGGAGAGGAAAAAGAGGAGGAGAAGAGACTATTAAGGGGAAGTATAATTGCTGAAATATAAAATTAGCAATGAATGTTAACAGATGTCTTTTTCTCAGTGTCTATTTTTAAAGAAACAAAGCAGTCTGGAACAGAACAGCAACTATATACAAATGGTTCGAGGACAAAACAATAAAATAGCGGATTGCCTCAGGGAATGTTACTGAAGTGGATTCTGGTTCTTGGTAAACAAAACTGACTTTTCTACAGTACATTAAGCTACTACCTGGGCATATGTTATGCATCTGACTTTTTTTAATTTATTTCAGGATTACTAATCAATATTAAAAATCTCTGCCTGGAACGATGAAACTATAAATAAGAGTAGCTCAGAGTTTTACTGTATACCAAGTACCTAATGAAAACTAACTTGAAAAGCTGCAAAACCTGTGTTGATGTAAAATATTATACTTGGAAGCCTGTTGGTTCCTGTTTGCAATGAAATACTGTTGTTCTAGTTGCTTTTTAGCTATTTCTGTCTACACTGACTAGCAAACATGCAACTATATATATACAGTAAAATCTGTTTGTACAAATTGCATATATATGAGCTGTACATTTTCAACTCTAAGATGTTTTATAGGGGAAACTTCCCTTTTGGGATCAAGTTATAGAAGGAGTAGTCACAAAATATAACAGAGGAAAAGCCACTTTGAAAAAGTCACCGTTCTAAAGACAATGCAGCCTGATCCCCTATTGTAGAAAATGTAGTTAGTTTGTTCTTGGAAAACCTAAAATCTTTCTGTGGGACACACTCGACCACAGAACAGTACTAGAGAGCTTGAAGGACTGATCTGTCTAGTGGCTAAAGCAAGGGCTGCGGCGGGAGTTGACTGTTCCGTTAGCCACTGCCTGAAGCGTGCGCTAGCTTCTCGCTCTCAAGAGCAAGGAAGTTACTAGAAGTGACACTGTTGCTTCTGCCTCTGTTAGTCTCCTGCCTTCCATGTTCCCTTGCCTTATTTATCTAGTCTGTGCGCCTTGGCAAAACTCT
This sequence comes from Falco cherrug, assembly GCF_023634085.1. Classification (NCBI taxonomy): domain Eukaryota; kingdom Metazoa; phylum Chordata; class Aves; order Falconiformes; family Falconidae; genus Falco; species Falco cherrug. The sequence goes on along the minus strand of NC_073710.1, from coordinate 6,843,971 downwards.
TGAAATGCTCTTGGAAAAAAACCCCTTTGTTTCTTTGGTGTCAGTACCACTCTGAGCTCTTGAACACTTTCTCTCCTGAAAAATTTCAGCAAGGCCTGAGGTGATGAATTCTATAACCCATCTCTCACCAGGTTGGTTCTTGTCCATTGGCTCTTCCATGGCTACATACTGTCCTGCTCTGAGACAACAGCTGCTTAGATACGTCAACAAAGATGCCACAGAAGCTTCTCATAGGCAATGTAAGGTGAAAAGACCAGTTATAGGTCTTGGATAGGCAGCTTGTATTTATTAAAATGAGAAAACACTTACATGATCTGAGGAGAAGGTACGGTAACCTACCCTTGGCTGCATATTGAAGAGGAAGTCTGGTTGCGGCCTCCAGGTACCTCAAGTGATATTTTTAGAGAGCAGTTTGCAAAGCAGAGGCAAGAGGGGGCATGCCAAAAAAAAAAACCAAACAAAAAAACCCCCGCAATAATACTGCAATGGACTCTTACCTTGTTCTCTACCAAGTCCGACACCTTCATTCGCCAAGCCGAGTCTGATCCCTCCATTCGCCTAGCCCCACCGTCACTGGCAACCGGGAAGTCGTTGCAGGCGGGCCCCCTTCTGAACAAGGAGCAAACAAAAGGCTTTACAAAATGAACAAGCACAAACCTGTGTACCAATGAGACCGATCTGAATGTCTGGATTCTTTTTTTTCTCTATCCTAGATTTACTTTCTGGTTTTCCCGGTGCATTAACTTTCATATGTCTTCCACTTGTCATTTCTGCCCCCCCCCATATATTACATACTACCTAAAGGTAGAGTTACCTTACCTCTTCCTGCCGGAACTCTTGAGAACAGCCTTGGAACTGCTACAAGCCAGAGGGGAGACTTGGACTTGGCAACTGTATCAAAGTTTTCTAGGTGAATAATCCTGTAGCAAAATGTTCACTCTTTTTTTACAACTGCAAATATCCAAGAACCCCATTTTTTCAGGATGCATATTCTGTTAGCAGAAGCGAATTAAAATAGATGGATGTAAATTAACTGCTTGGCTTCTTGCCTCCAGTCTTCTGGCCTTCGACTGGAAATGGAAAACAAGTTGTGGGAATGCTTACTGTGCTGCACGTAGCGAATGTACAGAAAAGAGAAAAAAAAAAAAAAAGGGAATTTCAATGCATTATTGTGCACGCTTCTTGGTGACAAATACTGTGTTTTGAAATGCCGGCAGTACCTTACAGCCTGCGTTTTGTACTACTTTATATTATTACAAAACAGTAAGTAGTTTTGCAAACAGTATATGAATACTTGATTTGTTGCTTATCAGTTAAGACAGCAGAGATGTCTTCTATGCTTTATGGTGTACTGCATTGGATTGGAGATGATCCGGCAATGTAAATGAAATGTTATGGAAACTAACCCACATTTTTATTTCCTTTCTCAGAAAGGCGTATACAGACAGAAAAGCGATTTCACTGTGAAAGGAAACTTGTAAAATAACTTATATACAAGGGTAAGAAACTGTTTTTAGCCTTTGGCATCTGTTTTGGGGAATTGAATAAGCTATTTTGAAGAAACAGCCTGTGTTTTAAAGGATCTAGTGCTGTTAAATAATGTCCAAAGATTCCAGTGACTAAGCACCCAATTTTTATGTGTTTAATGCATTTGAGAACCTCCGCATCAGATCCTTTTTTTTTTTTTTATATGGTGAATATGCCCATAAATTAATAGCACTTAGATCATTGCTTTATGGTTTGGCTCATAAGTATTGCTAACAATGGCCTTAACCTGTAAGTAGGAACACACATAGAAAATACAGTTCTTGACAGCCTGTAAAAATGTAAAGTTTCATAATACATAAAGTTTCATAATCGGGGAGCAAAACTGCACCCCTACTAATTTTCAGAAATAGAGGTTCAAATCAATAGAAAACAAATCACTGTGTCCCTAAATGCTTATTTTTAACATAGAGGGTAAAGAGAAAAGCTATTAAAGGTGATGCCTTACACATTACTAAAACAAACCCAAACAAATCGCCCCCAAACTCACAGAAAGCTATGTCAGAATGCTTGTGTTCTGGTGTGGGAGGTAATTGGAGGGGAAAAAAAAACCAACCCACAAAAGTATGTTAAGTAAAAGTCTTTCTAATATCTGTGATACTGATTCTGTGCTTTTGGAAACGTAGTACTGTGTTGTACTAAACAGCCTGTCAGATTTCCATTTTAGTCAAGTACTATGTGTAACAGGAATTAGTCATAATCATAAATGGCTCATTTCAATGCACTTACTTTTCTCGTGCACTTTATACTCCACTGCATAGATTAACTCGGTCACCGCAGTCCCTAGCGATAGCCTGTTTAATACAATACTGAGGCACAACATGCTGCAAACTGGAATTTTATGGTTTCAGAACTGAGTTGGTGTAAAAAGCAGCTTGAAAGCTTTGTGTATTTTTACCACTGTAATGAGGCATGTTTTTCTCTGTTGTTGATGTTTTGCTAAATAAACATCCCATGTTTTCTGCACAGATAGTCTCTTAAACTTACAAAGGCTGTCTCCAAGAATGCATTAGAGACAAACCATTGTATCAGGTTGCCCTCAACTAGCCTTAACTTTATTTTTCCCCCAATGGTAGAGCGGAATTAGCTGCTGCTGGAGAGGAATGTACCATGTGCTCTTTCTGTATCGATTAAAAATATTATTCTTATGGCTCTATTTATTTCTTTGGGGGCTTGGAGTTTTGGGAACGTCACAAACAATGACAAACACAGTGTTGAACTAGCTTTTCTGTACTTAATGAAGGATTTCCTTCTACTTACTTCTTATAGTCTCTCAATTTCAACATTTCTAGGAAACTTAGGAATTGATGCGCTGTATCAAATCAGGTCCAAGTATACCGCTTATGTCTTAACCAGTTAGTACCTGCTACTATAGTGGAAAACGAACGAAAAGCTGCTGTAGCTAGCTAGTTTGCCTGTGAGGAAAAAATACATTTATTTTTAAATACTTAGTACATTATCTTACTGACCCTTGATGATCAGCTCCTCCCGGGATCATGCTGTAGCTTCAGTCCTGCTCCACAGCTGCCATTCAGAAGACCTGCACACAAAGTTTACGTGCATTTTCTATCTAGAAAAATAGGTCTATCCCGTATTTCTGCATTTATTTATTTTTTTTATTTCCTGATAGTAATAATAATAATGAAGAACGAGTCCTACCTGGGACTGTAAACAGAACGCTGTCAATTTAAGTATTTTAAAAATCTTCATCTTATTGCCAATACTTAAACGCTTGTAAAAATACTTGCAAAAAAACATTTTTCAGAAATGCATTACCTGCTTCTGCAGTGTGAAGTGCTGGTTTGTTCGAAACTGTATTTTCCGTTTGCAATAAGATGTTTAACGGGTGAAGCTGAGCCGCCCCCCTGGGAATGTCTGGGGAACGCTCACCTCAGCTCGGTGGCCGTGGGGAGCGGTGCCGCCCGGAGCCCCGCTGTGCCGCCAGGGATCGGCCACCAGAGGGCAGTGCTCGAGCCCGCGGCCCGGAACAATGGAGACGGATATCCATCCGCGCCGGTGCAGCTGTTGTAATCCCGGCTCCGTGGTCCTGCTCTGAAACCGACTTTGGGGCTAACGTCATTAGGTACAGGTAAAACTTTCACAGGTTTATAAACTTCAAACACACCAAATCTCAGGTCTTTAGCTCAGGATTGGCAGCGTGCGTAACGCCCCGAGAGCCGAGCCCGCAGGCGGTTCAAGCGCAGGGAGCGGAGTGAGCGTCCCCACTGCCCGCCCGGGGGACCCGGGGGCTGCGCTGGCATCTCCCCGTGCCGCCTGGGCCAGGGCAAGGTGGCACCAAACCGCCTGTGGGCTTGGGCCAGCAGCGCACCACAAGGTGCTGGGAGGGGAAACTGGCAGCCAAACTTGGAGCCAAATGAAACCCCTGTTTGAGTGGCCGTAGAGGCTGCTGCTCGGAGATGTGAAGTACTTGGGGGATCTTGGGGCATCTGTAGAGCTTAGTGGAAACTAACGAAAACTGTAACCAACTGGAATGCAACAGTAATATTTCAAACCAAAAGCTTTCCCACAGAACCAACCATCACAGAGAAAAGGCCCGTCTGAGTCACCGACTTCACCCACTTCACAAGGAGCGGGTGCAGCCATGCTGCGGGCCCGGCGGGGCGGCTGCCGCCGCCGTTAGCCCTGCCTTCTGTCTTTAGGCTCTTCCTCCGAGACGTGCTCCTGGCCCGCTCAGGAACGGTTCCCCCGGGAGCAGGGGTAGGTATGGAGCCGTTCTGGGGCCAGAGGGATGCCAGGGTGCCAGGGGACACGTGCTCAGCTGCAGCAGCACCGACGCCTGGGTTAGCGAGCACCTCATGGTTCCTGCCATCGGTTTGCTCTTCAGGCTGATGTTACGGCAGTGCGCTCAGGGCCCCACAGCCCTGCAGAGCTGCAGGTGGCCATGCAGCCCCCTGCCCGGCCCCCGCTCCCCTCACCTCTGCCGGGGAGCGCTGCAATGCCGGGGTGGGGGGCCCATGGCTGCGGTGCCATGCACTGGGGAGGTACTGCCTGGGGTATGGCGCTGCCACGTGAAGCAAGCAACGATAGAGACAGGAGGGAAAAAACAAAAGAGAAAAGGGTGATTATTGAGTCACAGCACAACCCAGCTGCTGCGTTACCTGCGTCCCGATGGGTGAGGGTGCAGGCCGGCACCCCCCCAGCCCACAGCCAGCCTCCTGGGCGGTGACAAATACATTTGATGCATTTTATAACTGTTTCAGTAGTGCACTAAAAACATTTACAGAAAGGAAAGTAGAAAAAATCCCAACAAAACCCAGCTCACAAAAAAACCCCATCCCATGTCATAGCCCTAATGGTCAAGTTTTTGCGTATACAGAAATTTGATAGTGGATATTGTTATTTATTAATCAATTTTATAATTTAAATCTATTGATTAATTTAAATGAAGAAAAAGCTGGAGCTTTTCTAGGTCTTACTATTCTTTATACGCATTGATAACTGAAATAATGCTGTGTGCATGTTTCCTGCCTCTGTATATGCACGGCACCATTTGTGTGTTAATGCCGATGCCCTCTGATCCGACAACTGTTAAGCCACGGATCTCCCCCTCCCCGCCCCCAGGCTGATGCTGCAGCAGTGGGTGAGCTACAGCCTTACTGATGCTGGGGTGGGATGGGGAGCTGGTGGGGCTGGACCTCCTGCCCACGCCCCACTTCTGGGCTCTGCTCACAGGGGTGGTGGCACGCAGTGTCGCACCCCGAGCCCAGAACATGCTAGTGTTTCATTATGCCCCCCCCAAGCTGGGCACCACCTGCCTGCCTCTCTGGAGGCAGCCTGCAGCTCCAATGGAGCCATCTTATGCTGTCACATGGTAGCTACACATTTTTGGGAGGTCGGTAGCAAATAAGGTGGTTTGGTTCTTTTCCACTCCTCCCAGTGCCTACTTAAGCCCTGGTTTAGGTAACTAAGTCCCTGGGGGCATTGGGGGTGGTAGGGGTGGAGTACAGCCGTACTTCTTTGGGGTTTTGCCAGTCTGTGCGGCGCACACCGAGTGTTCCCACTCTGGGAAATGTCCCTGTCCCCACTGCACCAGGCAGCACCCCTGGACGGGGCTCTGCCTGCAAGGTGGTGACAGCCTGCAGGCAGCTACAGAAACATGGCTCTGGCAGGCTGACACCCACCCTAACAGAAAGGCAAACCCAGCTCAACCAAACGCTTTGCAAACTTCCTACCTTCAGGCTTCTAAATTTTGCGGCATCTTCTCTTCCCATCCTATTTATCCTTCATTTTCAGCTGATTCCCTGTTCCCTGAAGAGACATCTGGGAATGCAAGGGTAATTGCATATAAGTTGCATTGTAATTTCTTTTTAAACAGTCTATAAATTGGCTGGATTCTCCTTCACTTTCTAATGAGACCAGTCTGTATATGCTAGCGCTCGTGTGTCAAGATGCTATTCACTAGGTAGCATCTCGCATTCCACACTGCATGTTGTTTGGCTTTTTTCTTAACCATGCAAATTTCCCACCTATCAAAGCAATTTGCAAAGGTAATTTTGTTTCTACTCATCTATTACAATAAATCAATGAATAAATAAATTATAATGCAGCAATTAAATGTATAATGAGATGGGCAACAACTATTAATAAATGCAGAGCTAGTTGCCCAAAGGTGAACAGACATCCCTTCTCTTCTTACAAGTCAGGTAATGATCTTTCTATGGTCGAGAAACAAGCAGCTGCTAAACATGTAAATGAAACCAAGGGATATATGAGTTCACACTTATAATACTGTTCTTCAGCCTCAGTATTATTGTCACATTATCGGTTCTTCTGTGACTTTTCCTCTGAATATTTAAAGACGGGGAGGGGTTATGCAATTATTTTTAAACATCCTTCTGCCAGATGACTGTCTGAATGAACCCAACTGTGTTGCTGAGGCGTTGGCTCCCTTCAGTAACCTAACTGGTACAGCATGGCTGAGTTTTATCCGAGCAGAGCAGTTATAAAGCCAGTTTTGATCTACAGCATAACCCAAAAGAAAATGCTGAAATTCCATGAGGAACTGAAGTCCCTTTCTGAAAAACAGGAAAAAAAGAAAAAACAGAATTCAGCATTATTAAATATCAAACCTGAACCAAACAATACAAGCAGGTATATCTTCTAACGTTGAATATGGCTGTAAATTATAACATCACTACTGCTCTCAGTAGTTTGATATTGGCATAAGGAAAAAGCAGAATGATCTTAAAACCTTTTTGCCCCAGAGTTGTTCCTGCTATAGTAGGCATGCTCCTGGTTCACGTTTCTTCAGTTTCCATCTATCTTCAATATTGTTTTCCTATTCAAAATTAAGTGCCAGAGAGTTACCATTTCATAGGAACATTCTTATTTCTTTCTTCAATAGCCACAACAGTGAATGCCTTGTAATTTTACTCCCACTTTTTTCTGAAAGTGCGTGTGCACTCTCTTTCTCCATCTCACCTCTCCATGTTTGCATTTACCCACACGTATGCTCCACCACCTGAGATCACATTATTCAGAAAATTTGTTTTTAAAGGAATGATTGATGCATTTGCTGGTTTTGCCCCAGTCTGAGCTGACTGGCAAAAATGATCCATTAACACGGGGCTGAGAAGATACAGCATTGCCCAGAACATCAAGTTGTTTATCTAAAATTTTCTTATACTTAGAAGAATAAGGGTTTTCTCCCTCCCCTGCATAGAGTTTGAGAATTTCAAGGGCAGCTCATTAGTTAGCAAACTTCAATGAAGCTACAGTGGTTGATTTATTGTAATAGATGGCAGGAAACAGAATTATCTTAGCAAATTAGTTTGGCTGATAGGAAAGCTGGCCACCTGATAAGACAGTGCTGACGTCTGACCTGACCTGCACATGCTTCTGATGGAGTTACGCTGATTCACAGCTGAGGAGGAGTTGCTACATTTTTAACAAAGTGCTCAGGAAGAACAAACAAGCCAGCCACGAGCGTGGCCAGGAACTGCATGCAGTATGCTACCTGGAAGCACTGTCCTTGAGACTGTCAGGCACCCTGCAGCTTCTGGCAAATGTGAGAAATATTAGCTGAGCTGTTCATAGTTTTTATACAGCTCAAACACTCAGCAGGAGGCTGTTTCACAGAGGAAGCTGGACGTGTTTTTTTCAACTCGCATATTGCAGTCACAGAAGTTCAGCTGTATTTATCTACCAACCCTAATGCAGCAGTTTCTTCGGCCTTCCATGCTACACCTGGGTCTCTAAAACCCAGCAGCAGCTGGCACGAGGGGGACGTACGGCAGTCAGTTACCTATAGGGCTTCTGCTCAGATACACAGGCTTATAAGGATCTTTCATGCAGATAAAACCAAAAGCATCCAACTCTCCCCCAACACTTTACTAACTGACTACTCCCACTTTTCCTGTTTAGACAGGAAAAAAAAGAAATCCCAAAGCTTTTAAGAAGTTCACAGTATACGTTATTTAGCACTGAATGCACCTGTCTCCCCAGTAGTGTGCAGAAGCTGTTTAAAATCAGACAGAAAGAAGGCCCCAAAACCCCCAAAACATGTAGATATAACAAGCTCTTATTTGAGAAGAATTCAGTTTGGGAATTGCCATTAACTGCCCATGTGGTTGTGGACAGGGAAAAGTGGTCATAAAACGAAGTAAGAGCTTGCCTGCCATACTTCATCTTGCCCTTGCTCCCTGGAGCACAACGGCCAGGGTGGGGACCATAGGACAAAAGTCTTCAGGTGACACTGTCAGTGGATTGCTATACAAGGTGTTCAGAAGACATTAAATGCATTTCTAGGCAGGCATTAGATGTGCCTCCAGCTTCACGTTGGGCTGCTGAGGATGTCATGAAGAGTTTTTCGGCACAAGCACAAGCTTTGCCAGCAGGCCCCAAAGGATCCCCCCCAGACAACTGACAGTTTTCATCTCTTTCATCCTTTGGAAGCAATTACCTCCCATGCCCTGGGACACCCACAGCTCGGTCAGGGATGCTGATTGACCTCACAGACAAAAATTTGGAGTTTAGTGCGGCAATTGATTTCATGCACTAAGTCCAGTCCCCCATGAGCTCGAAACGGCAGAGTTGTGGAAGACCTCATCCTAGAAGCAGGCTGAGAAACATACACAGAAGTCCTGATCCCAACAGATACCGGTATCAGCAGGTGGTCAAAGCCTTGCCACTTGTGGGACACCTGGATTAACATATTTATAAAGAGGGTGTAGAAATGAGTGAACGACAGGAGTTCACACTGTGGTTAGCAGCGTTCATCCTGTCTTTGCAGAGGCCGGGAAGCCTGCTAGACCTTCTACAGCCAGAACCAAGAGCCACCTCTTTTAGTTCTTACAACAAGTGTGGGGAAATTAAATGATAAACAGAGAGAAATACAAGATAAACATTGGGGTGGGGGGTGGGAATAAACCCTTTCTGCAAGGTAAGAACTCAGTGATAAATAGATCTGTGCATATTTCCCAGCCTCATTCCTCACTTGCCAAGTCTGATGCTATTTTCATTAGGCCATGTTACCATACATGTCATTTTATACAAAGGTGCAGTATATCACAACTGGAGGTTGAGGTGCTTGTAGTGAACACAAATGAGCTTGTAATGGTCCATCTGCTTTGATTTTATTTAGTGATCCCTCAAGGGCTGGGAGCTAGAGTGAGAATAACAATGCTTCAACCCATCTGCTATTGTAGTACCAGCTCCAGTTGAATTATCACATGTTCTGAGTGGCTGGCATATGCTGTGACATAAAGCTACAAGAAAGTGTTGCTCTCCAGCTGTTGTGTTGACAAATACTTTTCAGCCAGTCATTAAGTTCAGCTCAATAACCAGGGGGAAACTGCAGCTAAAAGTTGATTATTATTTCATTTTATTTTAAGCATTAGAAATCACTAGTACAATATATTTTATTTAAAAATGTGTCACTAAGGGCACACATTATATATGAGCTCTAACAATAAAAATTTCTCTGTGATGCCCATAAATTTCTGTGTTATAGGATTGGATGGGCATCTCTGTAACTGACAGTGTAAATCTTGGTAATGAAACTATGGCTAACCTTGTTTAAGCAGCAGCACATCTGAAACCGCGTTATGTATAAACTTGCTGGCTTAGTGGTGCTATGAGCCGTGAGCGTGCCTGACCGCAGAAGGAACGACTCAGAAAGGGACGGTGATCTGCGGCCACATGCAACGATGGATAACTCGGTCGTCTTTCAACTGAGAAGAAAAGTGAGCAGAGACCCCTGTAGAGACATTTACCCAGCGGATGCGACAGGTTTGGGTGGCTCATCTGGCCTTGCCCCTCATCTGGGCTGCAAGGTGCGATTGCTAAAAGCGGCCGCTAATTTTGCCTTTGTTCACTCTTCCACTGTTGGTGGCCTGCTGAAGAGCTCAGGACACTCTGGAAACATCCTGATTTGTGCCCACAAGGCACACTTGTTTTGGAGCAAGCCTTGGAAGAGTATTGCTGGATTTCTGCTGACAACGGTCAGATTTTCCCCTTCTCCTTCCTCTCTCTACCCTGTCCTCTCAGGGCTGCTGTGGGTATGGAATCCATCACTGTGCCTGGGAACAAAATAAAAGGAATTTCCCACAACTTCAAAGGCTGATATACAGCCAGCTGTATGTAGGAAACGTGAGGTCCCCTGCACAGTCCAACATTCCCCTCCTTCGGCAGATAACATACCCAGAGAGGGCACATGCCTTTTGGGCACTGTCCGCCGTTCAGCTGACACATGCTCAATGAGAATGGAGCAAATAAAATCTGTTCTTGGTATTCAAAGACACTCTCCAGAATTCTTGTCCCTAATCTGAGGCAGCCCCGCTGTGCGTGGAGAAGGGATTGGTGAGGGGTTAGAACCAGGAGACGCTAAATGATGGTACCAAACCCTCAGTAGTGCTGCTGCTGCCCCAGGGAGGCAGGGCGGGCTCTCCGGAGCGTGGGTCTCGTGTCTTTCTGTTAACCATTGCATTAGGGATTCAGTTCTTAAATACGACTTACGTTTGTATTTTGTCTCAGAAAAACAATAGGCGCTGTTCGTACTGAAGCATTTCAGTTCTGGAGGTTTATATTTCCTATTGTATCCAAAGACCTGTGGGTGCCAGCTGTCACTGGTGCTGCCGTTGTATTATGATCCCCTGGCTAGTGCAGGAATTGTTGATTACGTTGCCTTTTGAATCAGTTGATTACCATGAATAATAGGCCAAAAAGGCTGTCAGCATTTTGACTTTAACTATAACTGTTACAATTAATTATGGGTTTAATTAGCATATATGCCTAGCAGTAGAGAATATAATACTTCATGGGTAACAGATGATCCTGCAGCTGTAACATAAAGTGTGATCCAGGTTGGGATACAGATAGTTATTAATAAATGGCTTCTATTGTTTGAGGTCCTTATTTATACAAATTAGTAGGCACGACATAATCAACCCAAACTGTATAATTTATAATAATTGATTTCATTTTGACTGACCACCAGTCGGCCTACTACATGCCCTCAGAAGAAAAATAGCCCTATTAGGATAAGTTTAATCCTAAACATAGCTAATGAATCCTATTACTTTAAGGTCATATTTGAAGGTTTTGTTAATTGTCAGAACCATTTTAAATTGATTAGAGTTAAATTAAATCAATGTAATGTTTAGAAAAACAATATTTCTAATGGATGAGGCCAAGCTGACCTCGAATAAACATATTTATCAACCGATTTCAGTGAATGAGAAGGCTAGCAGCTGGGCTCATAATTCATGATTGTCTATAATATGGGAAATGTCACTATCTAAGCCATTAATTATGTCAGGTAATAAATCTGTTGCTCACAGTTGAGCATTTGCCAGTTGGGGTGACAATCCCCTCAGCAAGGTTATGATGTTTAGAGACTCTCTCCTCCCCTAAATCCACACTCTACAGTAGCAGAACAACGACATACAACTTTAGGGGAAACGAACATAGTGTTTGCATAACTGCCAATTACCCGACAGCATGCCAGACTGCGGTAACTTAGTATGGAATCATTTCTTTACCAGGGCATTTCAAATTACAAGGAAAAAGTTTTGCCGAACTATATAACAACACTTCCCAGGCTAGAGAGGTCAGAAGCTATTAATAGTTCCTTACAGACCACTATTAAGTGATTGGTTTGCAGCAAATATATTGAGTGGCGACATGTATAATGATCAGAGAAAGAATTGTTTTGCACAAGCTTGAGAGTGTGAGAAATTCAGAACAGGTTAACATAAGCTAGGCTACATTATATTTCACAGGTAATGACGGGTACAGTTTAATACAACAGGCCACAGGAAAAATGATACACAGAAGTAGGATCAGTTTAAGGTTAATCATGCATTCAGCAGCTTAGGAAAATGTCTGGCATTATTGCAGACAAATGACACAAAACATCTGCTCTCTGTTCAATATTTTGTCAAAAAAAGAGCAAAGGTAAACTAAATTTTCATAAAGAAAGAGTGAGAAAATAGTATAAAAATGGCACAGCAGTAACCAGAGACAGATAAATTCTCATTTGTATAGTAGTATATGTGCAGCATGAGCTGTCTAATGTTGAACAGATCACAAAAGACTGAGTATGAGTAACACAATATTTCTTTCTAAAAAGAATAGCATAAGTGATGAAAAGTTCACGAAATAAAAAGAATCTGGAGCTGTCCAAAAGGATTTTCTTGGGGTGCTTTACCCATTCTCTAGAACTAGACTTTCCATTTTGCATGTCAATACAAGACAACTCGTTCTGACCAGCATGCTGCAGGAGCACTGTGTTTGCAATGGGTGCATCTTCCTCTTACTGGAGGCTATCCTGCGTTCGGAACATCAGCTGGTTCTTGTATTTCGTGTTCAGCCGTAAGCTTCAACACTGAATTTGACCATTGGCCCTGAACTGTACTAATAAATGGTCACATCCTGACAATCATAATCAGAAGTTAACATAGCCTATGCAACCTTAGATTTTGCACCCGGCAGGTACAATGCACTAGCAGTTTAGCACTGCACTCGCATGTACATCACTGACAATTTGGAACCAAAGCGTTGGCTTCATAAATCAGATATGTGCCTTCAGTGGCCCACGTCAAATGGCTCTTAACATCCACAGGTACGCTGTGAATTGGCTTTTTTTTTTTGCCTGAAGCGTATCAACAGCTTCATAAAAAGTAGTTGTGAAAAGAAGAAGTACTCAAATGCAGCTCATAAGCTTACGTACATTATGAACAACATATACCTAAAAAGGCCTTTCAGTCATAGTATAAAAATAGCCTCCTATGAGAAGAAGAAAAGCCGCTTTCTAGGTGCCCAAACAAAGCAGAGCATGTTCACTAAAAGGTCCTGCCAGCAGGTCTTTTTCATCATTCTATGGAATGACACTTATATCTTAGGAAATCAATAAGAAGCATAACTAGACATCATCTGGCAGGATTAGACCCTTCGTATGAAGCACCCAGAACTCCATCCCGTGGGCAGGGTACCTTGATCTCTGTGGGTACTCTGACAGAGACTACGGGCACGCCTCAGTCCCACATTTGCTCTCCCGTGATGGGCAATGTTTCGGTTCACACAGTTCAGCTTCCCTCAGGCTTTGCCGTCCATCCGTTTTGAGGGCTGCCCTGCCTGCCTACACGCTGTGAGAAGCAGCTGCCCAGCCACCGCTTCTGATATGGTTGAGCGCGGCTCATCACAGTGGGTAAAATCCAGCTTTGCCTTATATTTGGGCTAGACTCTTACCTTAAGCTAACATTCGTGTTACTGAGAATAAGACAAGCCATAGAGAAAGAGAAATTTACCCTAACAGAGAGAGACTTCATTTACAGTAGGCTGAAGCTGCCACTCGACTTCAAATCTCTGCCAGACACTACTCGCAATTAAGCATTTAAGTAGAGATTGGTTACATTTGTATATAACTTATCAGCAGGTTTGGAAGACTATGAGAAAATCAAACCAACACTAAACTGGAAAGCTGCTTTAGGATATTAAGAAAATTGGTGTGTGTGTCTGTGTATACGTGAGAAAGTGTAAGAGACTGTGTTCGTATATGTGTATATAATTACTACTTCATTTCTTGGGTAAAAGTGTCGTGCCTCCCCCGCCTCCCCCCTTTCCTTTATGGCAAGGAAAATTGCTCTTCTAACCTGTCTTCAAAATGTAATAACTTTACTTGCAACCAACCACTGTAGACCCTGACTGGACTCTGAATTATTACTGTGAGATGAAACATTTCTTTAACAAAACTGAGTCCTTTAATATCCCCCATCTCTGTTATTAGATGGACGAATGAATTTTACTTTGAACATAACATGTGGCATTGTCTGAAAATTGCCGGTATGAACTGAAGTTGGCAGGTATTTTCTTGCTCTCCTCGTCAGTGATTGCCATTTATTATATGTTGCACCTTTATCTGTCAAATACTGCAGAGCGCTATATTGATTTGTGTCTGCCGCAAAGCAAAGGTCACTTTGATCAACATACTACAAAACCAGAAAAAGTAGGGTTCTGACATTTCATTACCTGGGAAAAAAAGGACTAAAATAAATAAGAATATGTTTGAGAACAGAGCACTTCAATATCACAGTGTGCAGTAACTGTAATTAACAAAAGAACTGCTCTATTGAGGTTAAAGAGAAAAAAGAGAAGGCAGGTTTTCTTGCAGGGACTATTCTTTACATGACTGATTCTGTAACATTACAGCTGTGATCTTAGTGAAGGGTTACATTCATTACAAATCAAATACATCGGCTTCTCACATTCAGACTTTTAATGAGCAATAAAACTCAGGAACTCTTTAGGAATTGGGGAAGATTTTATAAAACTTTTAATTTTGTCTAAGAAACCCTAATGGGATTGGGGACTTTCTGTGCTATACACAGATGGAGAGATGGTCCCTGCCGCAGGAATGTACAGTCTGAAGAGATGAAACAAAGCATGGGAGAAAGAGCTGAACCCACTGCTACATGTGGCTTGCCCAAGGTCCACAAGGAGTGAAAGGCAGAGCCAAAAATTCAGCCCAGATCTCCATTTTCTAATTCTAGTTCCCAAGAGCTTGGGTGTCTTTCACAACTAGCACACAATTTAAAGATTTGTAAGGAAAGTGGTGTCCCAGGCAACCCAGTCCTGTTATTTTTCTTCATGCCCAGTGTCTTTCGGGCAACTCCTACACATTGCTTCACTGGGATCAGCAGACATTCCTTTGCCTTGTGTAAATAAATAAAATAGGCCCAACATTTCTGTGGAAATTTTTCATTTGTGCAGAAACTCCTGTTTCACATTTTGGGAATTTGCTTTTAAAAATCACTGTAGTTCTCCATCTCTTTCCCAGTAGTTTCTTGCTTGTTTCTGCAAGAAAACCTAGCATTTTTTTCATAAAGTATCTCTCTTTGCTAGTACACATAATAATTTTGTGGGTTTTTCACCCATGCAGCACCCAGATGCCCTTTCTCAAGAGCTGAGTTGCGAGACTGAGCTTTTCCTGGAGCCGTATCTGGTAATTCACATCCCTGGTCTTTCTACACAGAAAAATGCAAGTATTATCACTCTGCCCACACACAGGCAACATTGCTGCTGTGAAGTTTTCTTTTTTCTGGCTTTATATATAGTGTTTAGTTCTTCACCTGAAGTCGCATTTGCGTTGATATACAGCAAGCAGTTATACCTAGGATCTTTTGTTATACCTATGATCACTAGGGTGCATATCACAGCTTGCACGGCATATGGCAGTACTTATCATGTCAATAACAAAGTCTGAATAATGCAATTCTTGGTTGTAATTATCTTTTATTATTATCAAGGGTCATTCCTGGGCTCTTCATCCTTTCATCTCATGTGGAATTTTGGGCTTCCTTATTAATTAAATAGCCAGTGTGATTGAATTAGCCAATTAGCTCTGCCTGGAGGGATGAGCATTGATCCAAACAAAGGGCCTGATTCCACAAACCTGTTGCTGTGAGGGAGAGTCTTGCAGGGAGCTGGCTGGCCAGAGTGGGCTCGTAGGACCTGGCAAACTACTGTTTGGCTCTCCCAGTTAATTTGCAATTATTTGACCAGGTAAAATTTTTTATTCAGGCACTTTCCTACTAGGAAAGTACAGCTTAACAAAGATGGAACCTTCCATAGAGGTGTTTGCTTTTATTAAAAAATAATGTGTTTGAAAAAAAAATCAAATGTTGCTCTACAGTGTTCTGATGTTACCATTTTTTTTCCCCTCAGAGTGACTTTAAATAGTCATATTGTAATTTAAAATTTGTAAAGTTTAAATTGAAAATGGGAACAAAACTTTTTAACATTAAGAGATGAGTCCTGACTGTTCCTAGGTATTAGAACAGTTTTGCTGTAAAATCTGGTATCACAGCAAAATTCCCACTAAGCAAAAAATTAGACTTTCTTCAACAGTTACTTCAACAAGACAATGTATGTTCCCTAATCCTAAAGCAAAGATTAAAATCCACACAGCAACAGGGCTATGCATCTCTTAAGTCTGTGCCTAAAAGGCACATTGGATATGTATGCAAATGCAGCTCATCTCTCTCATGCTCCGCCATTCTCACTCCCTTTTTTCCTCCCTTTATCTTGACATGTTTACTATTTCTTCTACACTGTGCTTTGCTGAATAGCAGATCAAACTTCAAAGCAACTTTTAGTTTGAAATTTGTTTCCAAGCTCCTAAGCTATTCTTTTTCTGACAGCAGTGGATAAGAAATTGTCACTACCAGTGGTGACATGTCATCGGGAGATACAGGAATAACAGATGGGCAGCAGTGAGATAGCAGGAAGTAACTTCTTTAAAAGACTGTGTTGACATCACCAACTATGAGAGCAGAGGTAGAATGACCCCCAGAAGGGAATCCAATCCGCTCAGCAATTTCTGACTCGCAGGTGTTTTGCCCTATTTATTTTTGTACATAGATCATATTAGATTTAAGCTTTTTCGAGGTTTTAAAACAGGTATGTTAGAATTAATGGAAACTACTAATAAGGATCAAGAAAGAAAGCGATGAATGGAGTTAACCACGAACTTCAGAGTTTTAAATGATAACACTAAAATAACAACTAGAATTGCTGGTGTAACTGGCATAGCTGAATCCCATTAATAAGGGTCAAGAATCCTTGATTGCAATGTGGGATCAATGGGTTATGACATTTTGATGTCAGGCTGATGGATCTGACTTTCAGAATGAAGTACAATTGATTATGACTCTTCAAAAGTGTGGCTCATTACCAGCATATCTAGGCAACTCTTGACACCAGCCATACATAACACCCATTATACTATGTCAAAAGTCATCACTTGAGGTGCGTAGCCCTGATTTCTGAGAAAATTAATTGTTCTGATTACTGCAAGATATTATAGTATATAGTATAAAACAAAAAACTGCATGACATCTACAAGGCAAGTACCATAGAAGCAAAGAAAAGACAGCGATCTTTCAGCCCTAAGTGCATTTTGTAACTAACAGATGGTCCACACAGCCTATAAGAAACATGTTCTTTGTGATGGTAGTAGGAAAGTGATATAAAGCACAACATGGGCTCAGTTGGCTGCATTTTATAAAAGTTTATGAATTTGTCTTCCAACTCAGGAATGACACAGACCCAGAGGAAAACACATTTCTTGATTTCAAAGGGAGCCAAGTTAGTGCTAATTACTTTTGAAAATCTCCTGTTACGCTGCAGTTTATATTTTAAATTTAAAAAAAAAAAAAAAAGAAAGAAGAGTGTTGCTTTATATCTAGTGCTTTACAGTCCGGCCCAGAATTTTGCACCAGAATGTAAACTCCATTGTGCAAAATTGTTGTGGAGTGTATAACATGGACACTTCTATAGAGGCTCTACAGAGAGCACCTTAGATGCAGGCCATAACGTCATTCATAACAATAAAATAATGCCTACACAGTTCAGCCCAATACCACATTCTGTACTGAGCGCTACTTTCAAAAGAAGTCGATATTACAAAACAAAATGCTAAATATAATTATTAAAAGGTGCTTTAAAAGCAGTTCACCAATACAGTATGTTTTATTGTCTCCTTCAGAATCTTGGAAAAGTTCTGGGCCACTGAAGGAAACCAGTCACAGAAGAAATCTTTGCCACAAGGTCTGACAAAGTGAAAACAGAAAATAGCCAGGAAGAGAGAGATATCTCAGGAGATAAAGCACCCAACTACCCTCTGCTACTGGCTTCTGAATCACTAGAGGTAGTATATGCAGGATTTCAAACAGGCATTTCACAAACGTCAAACCACCACACCTAACATTACATTAATTTGGCTTGGGGGACATCATAATATATTGACTTTCCACCTAGGACACAAAGACATTAGACAATTACAAATTCAATAATATCACTAATTCTGCCAAGTCGTGACAATTATTCTGTCTCCCAAAGGACAAAGAATACAGAACAGCATCATACTGAGAAAATTACCTTTTTGTACAAAAAGTTAAAGGAAAAACTATTGTGAAGAAATATTCTTTTAAAGCAGGGAAGGTTCTGCTGAAAGAGAATTTTTTTCCCCTTCTGGAAAAAAATTGGTGTCTGGCAGAAATAAGGTGGCATAATAAGTTATTCAGGTGGGGATTTACTATGTAGTGTTTCTAGTAGGAGTTGGACTTTAACCAGCGGATCAGTTTTGGAAAAGCCATCTTATAAATAGCTAACAATTACTTAAAAAACAGTAACCATTACTAAGCAATCATTTTTCAAATTCCTCTCTGTTTCGGTAGGTCAGCAAATTCTGAAGTGAATTGTGATTTAGGCATACTGTTTTATTTCTGTGGCTGCAGTATGTATGTCAGAACGGTGCTCGGGAAGTGGCAATTTCCAGCACTTGCTGTGCTTGTTGACCTGCTGTTTCAGAGGACCAAACAGGAGGTCTCTCTTGGGTTTATGAAGCCATGTTCACGTATATCGTGTTGCCTAAGACTTACACGAGACACACTTTGCTACTGCTCTGAACTAGACCCGAGCACACACAAAGTGCTCTGCTCCATTCCGATCTGTTCTTTTATGTCTATACTCATCGGAGACAAATGATTACACAAATCACAGGACAGTGGAGATCTGCGCTGGGTCTCTATTGCCTGCAACATCACCAGCCTGCAACATCCAGGCTTTTAGTTATTGTAAATTAGTATAGTTATGAGTTAGTGTTTTCAGCAGAGCAATTGCTTGGCGCTTTATCAGATCTTAAGAAATCCTACTAGCATTACATCACCATGTCATTGCGGAGAAATCCTAGTAAGCAAATACTGGATCAGGCCCCTAAATGTCAGCACTGTAGGCTGTTTTTTAAATTCAGTTTCTTCTCTGGGAAAAAATAAAAAATTTGCAAAGTCTGCCCAAATCTGGTAGATTTGAAGTGATGAACAGCTTATTATCTGCTAACTGAAACCATCTAAGCAGTTTATCAATTACTGAATTTAAGCCAATTTTTTTTCTTCATCCTTAATGGAGAAATGTGTTACAGTTTAATAGCGAAGGTACAGAATATTAATAGTGGGTTTATGGAAATTGCCCCAAACTTCTACAGACTTCACCGCTGCATGTTGCCCAGCTGTGGTACTCTGAATGCTTTACAGAAGAGAACACAGTTCTCTCTAATTTTTAAAAACAGAAGGAGACTGAATCGGTTTATAGCAGCTCCAACAGCAGGGCTTCTGGAGTGTAAAGGAGAGCTTGTGTTCCCCCCAAAGGGTTTCCAGTCTCCTCTTGCACCCGTTCCCAGCATATCCATTTGCTGCTCTGGCCACCAAACCTCCCCCTGGGAGGGACCTAATCTGATGGCTGCCTGCTGTCACAGGGTGCACTGTTTTTCTGGAGCTGCGTAGGTGGTATTTTATCTGAGAAGTCACTGAGGCAATAACACAATTTCTCCAAAGGAACAGCTAAAATTCAGCCACCTGTCATTTCTCCCTGACTGCTTCCCTTCCACCTGCTGCGTATTAATATCTTTTAGTAATTCTCCTTTTTGGTTTTACCTTCTCTGGAATAAGTCTGTAAAATTTTTATTCTTCAAACTCAATAAATTAATAGTCAATGAAGTTTCTGAAATGGCTGGCCATGAGCAGTGCTTGATCTCACCGATACACAACCAAAACTGCCTGATACCACTTGCTGAAAGAGGCAGAGTTCATAATTTGTGCTGAACATCACTGGAGAGACTGTGAAGACACTTTCTAGAAAAGTCAACTGCATGTACTTCTCAGACTGTAAAAAATACAACAGAGAGAAATAATGTAAAATCTACCTACTGCTCTTAAAGTCTTCTATTTAAAATTTTCCCCATGACCATTCAAGTTTCTTAACTTCAAACGACTTTTTTGGAAATGATGTCTTGGGTTTTGTATTGGCTTGATAGTTACATATTTGGCATATGTAAGCTGTAGCTCAGCAAACAGAAAGCAAAGAATGAGGCATGAAACATCATCGGTGGTGCACAAAAATGAACATCAATGAATTCTTAGCATGGCATGTAGGTTTAACAATCACAGAAGCAGTATTTCAACAATGTGATTCTCACGCTGTGTTCCACAGACCCCTGCTGGTCCATGAAACTGTGCTACACTACTTGCCAGGGATACCAAGGAACACGGCCCTTACCAGCCGGCTGGCGCGTACGCACAGAAGGCAGAGATCCTGAAGGCCCAACGGCGAGGTGCAGCCATAGACCACGGACACACTCGTGGCAGTTCATAGATAGACCCACAAACATCCAAATGCAGGGTGGCATTTGTAAGGCCAAGTAAGGGCTTACAAATTAGTCCGTTTGTACAAACTGGCTTAGTACCCTATTCCAAGTACTGTTTAGCCTTGATCATCTTTGCACTGGCTCTTAACGGAGCCAGTTCATTGTGCTTTCCAGTATGAAGTATCTTCGCACATGCCAGTAAACTCTTAGTAAAGGCAGACTTAAAAAAACACCAAGCCCTCAGCTTACTGAATGAGGTTACTCATCCCTAGACTGCCAAGTTTCTAATTTCAGGCAGTATTTGGCTCTCAGACTTCCAGGGAAATGTGAGTTCAGGGTGACCAAAGCAGCTACTTCGATCTGCAAAGCACCTGGGACAATTACCTTATTGCCTTATTCATTTCTGCGAGGTGTTAACCCAGACACCCAGAAATGGTAATTTAGATGTCACCAGGAGTTATTGAAGTCCTCATGTAAGAAAGATCTGTACAATTTGCTGTGAATGACAACTCATCTTAGTGTCACAAGCGGGTGATAGGTGGATGATAACGCCACTTACTTGTTTCTTCCCCCATCAAAAAGAAGAAAAAACTAGCAAAATAAGGAAGCCCCCTAGCAAAGCATCACCATAATTTGCTATATTGATGATTATTTTTAATTTTTCAGACTGTAAGAATGTTTTGTGCTTGGTGCTGTACAACTGAGGAACTAAAGATGACCCTTTCTTCAAAAAGGTTTCAAAGAAAAACAGTACTAGAAAGATGGACTAACACGGTCCTGTTCAATATAGTAGTCTGTGAATTGAATTTTTGCTCATTTGCATAGCATAAAATGAGTGTCAGTTCTGATTAGCTGAGCTGGGTTTGAAAGCTGGAACAGTAGCACTGCCAGCATGAGCTGGAGAGCAAGTCAAAGACAGGATAGAGCTGCACAATTACCACAAGTTGGAAACGTACAGAAGATTCTCCCATGCAGTAAAAGTCGTTCCTGCTCTCTCCTCATTCTGATTCTCATTTTTCATTGGGATGAGGGTCTGAAGGACTTGATTTTGGGAAGAAATGAGGAACAGTAGTAGCTTAAATAAAAACACAGAACTCCTGTGAATATAACTGGAAAAGACTTCAACCACTGCACCGATGAAGTAATTTGAAAGGAGTGCTGCTTCTCAAAGGTGCAAAGTTAAGTGTAAGACTTGGACAAGGAGGCCAATTTCAGTTTTAGTACATCATTAGCTCTTATTCCGTGAAAATTCCTTCGAGGCACTTATGTAGACCAATGAAGAACCAAAAAAAGTAATCCATGGACTATTACTTAGGCCATCACTTGAGTGTTTCAAGGCTACAACTTATAGATGTGATTTTCCCCACCCACCCCCCATCCTATCCCACAGAAAACTTGTGATTTTATGTGCTTTTCTATGCATGTATTAAACAAATGGCACAGCTGAATAGCTTTTCTTAAAAACTGGACATTCACCAAAAAGAAGTTTGCCAGCACAGACAATTAGGCTTTCTTCTTTTAACAATAGATTGACTGACTGGCACATTTGAAATGCGAGCGTATTTTTTATTCCTCCGTTCACCCTTTGAGCTGATAAACATGAACAATGGGAAACAGCTGGGACAGGAAAACATTTTAGTTTGTATTTTCAAAGCAAGCAAGAAATAAACCCATCAGTGGGAGCCAGATCACATCTTCTGCCTTAGGGGTAGTCAGCAATTGGGGGGAAAAATACGATCCATATTTTTAATCAAACATTACATATTTATTAATGTGCAGCTGGCCTATTGTGTGCATGATTTTTTTTTTCTTTAACGCTGTGCTGCGTCCGTCAGCCTGACATTGTTCTGTAACTGACATTACTCTATAAGGATCTGGGAATGCACAGATTTAATAGGAATCATTGAGAAAATTGCTTTCTGTATTATTAGGTCTGTGTGACGTAGGTACCATCTGAAATTCAATTTTAGAAGAAAAATAAGATATTGTTCTATCAAGGCAATTTTGTGCACCTGTGATACAGTAAGAACATACGCCCCTCACCCTCCTATTCTCCTCCTCACTCATCTAACTTCACGGCCATTTAATGATATGTGCCACTCTTTTGTTAAAAATGTTTGGGCAAATGTATTTTGATGCTTATTGAGATTAAAGTTTCAGTACATCTCCCTGGTAGCAAAGGTTGGGCTGTTCATTAGTTGGAGGTTTGGCCTTGTCAGGTTCCATTGACTGTTGGCTAAAAGGATCACTTTATCATCATTTGTCTGCAATGGAGACAGTCTTTATTCAGCCTTGATTCCTCTGGGGTCACAGCTGTCATAACTTCACTTGCTTTATAATGCAGACCCTAGTTTCACAATCCCCTTAGGTAATTGTCTAATAGATTCAGTTTACCTTAATATAGGTAATATGTTATTTATAAAGAAATACAAGGGAAACGAAAGGACGATATTGCTTAAAACATACCCCTCCTAACCTATTGCTTGGGATCAATCATTTGGAAATTATGTTAAACTCCGTTCTCATTTTGAACCCAAAAGGGAAATACACTTTTTTTTCCCAGAGTTTTACTCTCATCTTTTAGCTGCAGATCTCTAGGCAGAACCCTCAGGCCAGGTTTTCCACTGGTGAAAGCTGAGATAACTCCACAGATTCTGACAAGGCTACGGTATTTTGGAGAAAAAGGCCTTCACTTGCTCTTATTTTCAAGATCCTGTATCTAAAGGAAATCTGGGGGACTTTACACTTGTCGTAACTTATTTTGGGGGATTACTTTGGTTTTGAGATTTGTTGCAACACACTAAAAAAATCTGCAACACGGAATGGGCAAAGATGTTCCATCACAAACAGTGCGTTTCATACTTTTTTCATTCTCTTTCCATTAGCTCTGTGAAACTGCTGCCACCAACCTTTTCATTACATCACAGGATTTTCCTCAAAAACATAACCACTTCAGGGAGGGATGCAGGACGTTCTCCTGCTAGGGTTCAACGCAAGCCAACACAAACATTGGAATACTGTGATTCCTTCCTGATACCGCACTGAGAACACCCTTTGCTTCACTTGCAGACCCAGGCTTCTGGTTCGTTCCTGGGGCACGTCCTAGGTGCTGGCCCCAGCTCCGCCTGCAGAAGCCGGCCTGAGAGCTCATGGCTGTGCAGGGCGGGCAGGCAGGTGGTACCTGGGCTCTCTGGCAGGGAGAGCTGCTCGAGAGGCGGCGTCTCCTGCAGCACCCAGGAATGTCAGCACTGCAGTGAAGCACGTGTTCTGGACCAACAAATTATTTGATGAAAACTATAGTTTAATTCAACCTGAAACAAGACGTTTGACCTAAGGTCAATGTGCTAATGTTTTGAGCCAGAAATTGGCAAGGAGAGCATGTGCTAAGGCTGCACCTTCTGCTCCAAGGGGGGCACCCACCTAGGTGCTCTGAGGGGGGGGTCTCTCTCCCACAGACCTTATCCAGTTTTGCATCGCTTGACACAGGAACTGGAAATGAGACCATATTTCCCAGTTCGTCTCCACTTGATTTAATGAAACTTGTGTTTACAAGTGTTGAACAGCTCCATCAGGGCACGGTGAGAAGCCCATTTTTGAGTGCCTCGGTAACTGATGCATTCCCCTTGCCGGTTAGATGCTGGCTTTCACAGAACCAGCTTGACTGCCAGGAGGAGAGAGGCTGACCAGTTTCAATACTTGCTTGTCTTTAAAATTCCCATTTAAGAATGAGGAAAAAGATCAGAGCTTGATTTCCACACCGTTACTACTGCTTTTACAAACTTTTCCAAGATCTGCTGGCAGTATCAGTTACTGTAAATACAATATACTTCTCATGTGTTTTTTTTGTATCTTTTATAGATTACACAGAGACAGCGTCATGTTTCATAGAAAGCAGTTGCCACACTGTGTTCTTAGTAGCCCTACTAATGAAGCTTTGCTTTTCAGTTTGTTTTCAACAGGAAGAATGATGTTGTTAAAGCATCCATGAAAAGCCTATAACAGACAGTTCTAAACAAGAAGTCTTGCTGGACAAGAAGTCCAGACCGATACCTCTTTGCAGGTAACTGCTTAAGGGAAGTAATTTCACAGACTTCACTCATTAAAAGAAAGCCTTGATGTAAAGGAAAACATAATGACAAATAAAGAAACACGCTGTGGTGAGAGTCTAAACTCCAAGAGGGAAGTTGTAGTTTATTTTGCATTTGTGGAAGTTTGTGGAAGCTCAGACCCACACAATGGTCCCACACCTTCCTCTTCAGGAGGATCCAAACACCGAAGCCTCTCCACAATTCACTTACTGGCTATTTCTGTTTCAGACTGTTTCCTGAATGAGTTGCTGTATTTTTGAAACAAAACGTATACTCTGTCAACAGCATATTCTCACAGTAAAGTTTCTTTCAAATTCCACTCAGTCACAGCTTGTGTGTGCATTTGCACTAGCATGTGTTGAATTTCCCAGCCAATATCTTAACTAGAAGTTGAATTTCACTTAAGATTCTAATTCCATGCCAAAATTCACCGCACTGTAATACCTTAATTACAGTTGGAGGTTGATAAGCAAACAAGGAAGTGAAGCTGTAATGTTGTGGAAAGTTTCCCTATAAATATTAGCTTTCATTTCTTTTTATTATTTTCTCCCAAATATCTTACTTATAAGCAATTAATTCAAAACAGTTATAGAGAAAATAAATATAACATTGGGGGTGGGGGGAACCCCCAAAAAGGACCCCGAAGCAATTTTTTAAAGGGTTGCATAAAATCTGGATATAAATGCCTGCTTCTATGTTACTGCTGCACCACCCATGAAAAGAGCCTCTAAGACAACTCATCTTACAAAGGAAAATGCCACTAGATATAGTGTTGATCATTAGGTGTACTACAGTGCATTCGTCTGCTTGTGCCCCACTTTGATTAGTATACAGCAAAGATGGCCACAAGCACTCAGAAAGTTTTATTGAGGTTTAAATCTTCATTCAAATGATGTAAAGGGGCATTGAATGAAGATTTAGAACTCTATAAAGCTGCTTGGCAGTGTCTGTGGCAATCTATGCCACATAAAAACTGAAATGCTTCTACTTTGTTATTGAAACATTTCTACTGTAATTCTTTAATATTAGGTAGCAGCCACAGTGTTGGGGCATTACCACATCTGGGAGTATTTCTCTTACTGAGGAGCTCGCCTGCTATCAATTGTGCAGGATATTATAGAACATACACACTGTTGATGTCTAGGAGATAATGGAAGAGGAATTGTTACTGCAATTACATATTATTATGCTTTTCAGAAGATAATGTGGGTTCATTCATGTGAGTATTTTGAACTAGCAAATACCCTAATTGCTTACATGCCTGTTATAATCCTAAATACAGTTGACATATCTGATGTACGTTGCATTTTTATCTGGCCATTTGCACATATACTCTTATGATTTTCCTTCGACCTGCATGAACTGTACAAACAAGGAACAGAAGTGTCTCACGCATCTCCTTTGCGGTTTTGGTCTAAGTAAACACCCAGGAAAACGGAGAGACAGAGCACTGTAACTAAGTGCACTTTTTTCACAAGTATAGAATTAACCTGTGCAAGAGCAGGATAAGGGCAAATGATCTGATTAGGCTCTAACGACAAATTTATGAAACAAAGTGTGTGCACTGTTTCAGCTGTCCTTTCACAATATGTTGGACTGACATAGAATGTGTGGCAAATTATTCACCCGTTCACTTAACCAGAAAACAAAGGGAGATGATTAAGAAACATCAGTATTCTGAAGCAGCAACCAAACTGACCCAGCCAAGGAGGGAAGAAGAAGAACAGCAAGCCCAGCCAAAAAATGCTGCAGTTGTCTCGCTTGGTAACTGTAGGTTTATGGCCAGCCTGTTTCGCAGACTTTCCCGAGGCAGCAAGCCCGGGGACGGAGAGAACAACACAGAGATACATGGCAACAGCACAGCGCCTATAATATTCTCATATTCACACTGAGTGACAAAAAGCGTTTGAAGAAAAGAGGTGTGCTTTTATAAATTTTTGCTTAATAATCCACTAGAGGGAGCTTACGTATAACCTCTGCTAGGCCAATTATGTCAAAAATTGGTTTTGCATAATTAACAACATGAGGTGGTTATGAGGGGGATACCTACACTGGTCTTCTTTTCTCTGTCTGTCATTCTGGAGCTCAGAAATGGTATTTTCGGCGTCTCCAGTTTTCACTAGACTAGCTATTTGCTTTTCTCAAGTGGAAGCACCGTTCTTATTGGCATTAGCTGAGATTCACCTTGATCACTGACAGACTGGAACCTGAGAAAGAGCAGCCACTGCTCAGTAAGGATGTACACTTACAACGGAAAAGCAACAGCAAGGTTTCACTTACCCTGTCTTCTGTCTTCCCCTATTTCAATCCTGACTGTAAAACAGTAACTCAGTGTCTGTGATACCCTCAGAAGAGACAGGCAAGTGACCTGGACTGCAGATGCTGCTTCCTTTTTCTTTCAGTAGGACGAACCTTTCAGCACAGTGTTTGTCTGGGACTGTTTGCTTTCCAGGTGGAAACACTGTCTCCTTTCTCTGGGAGACAACTGACAGAAGATACGGTGCCCTTCACAGTATTTCACACGCAAGCACCTTCAAGTATTTCCTATAATGTTAACTAATAAAAGACAGATCTAGCGCTGTCCTATCAGAAATATGAACTTCAGTTTAGCAGCAAAGATGCACTTGCAATTGCAATCCTAGCTAAATCTAGAGATAACACACTTTCAAGCTACCCACCTACACAGTACAGTCTAGCTAAGTAGTCAGATGCACTATCAAAAAGCTTATCGTAAAACTTGAAATTGCTGTATCCTTTACACTCATTTTGTTGCCTTTTTCCTTTCTATTTTTCTCTTGGAAGAGGAAACTTATGACTACACTTCAGCTGCCACCAGCTTTCAAGGTTATACTGATAGGAATGAGAAACATATTCCTAATCTGCATACCAATGCATTGAGAATGCAAAGGCAGGCTTTTTGCCATTGAATAGATGATGATAAGGTCTTAAGTCTTTTGAATTTCTTGTGTTGTACTTGTATTATCATATGATTTCTTAAGCCAGGAATGAATATGTAAATTTCTTGCCACTGACTTGCTCCAAAATAATGGACATTACACTTGCACAGTGGCAATTCAGAGTGTAAAATTGATTAATATTTGTTTTCAAAATGACATGCAATGATGTATGGATCCTTTTACAACTTAAATTAATACTTTAAAGAGATGAATGGTCTCTACAGAGGATGTTAAAGTTCAAGCTGAAAAATTTGCATATTTATATTACAACCAACTGATAATAATTGTTGAAACAGAATGTAATGTGGTTCGTTTTTCATTTTAATCTGGTTGTACTCAAACACAGGACCTCATTAACTTCCAGCAACTAATACAGCATTATCAGTCCCCATAAAACAGGCTTGCCTTGAATTTATGAATTTCAAAGACTATTTCCAGTGGTGAATCACTGTTAAACACTGGGTCAGCCACTAGCATGTGCACTCCATGTCATATGCCATAGAAGCATGAAAATTACCTGGGCTAAAGTGCTTGAGAATCCCACGGCCAGTTACCTACTTGCCAGCTGACATCTGGAGTCAAAATTAAAGCGTGATGTAGACAGCCTGCCTTTGATGGCTCACTCAAAGACAGAATTGGTTTTGCTCTGAATGGCCCAAGTCAGGAAACACAACTTCATCCACTTCCTAGGTTAGGTTATGTTCTTTAACAGTAAAAAAAAGAGCAAGAGATCTTTCCCTAAGAGACCAGTTTGTATAAGGAAAATGCAGAACTTTTGATAGAGAATATAAGAGAGAGAAGTTATCGAGGATACAGTCCACGTAAATACTACTCCATTTGAGTTTAAATAGCAATAGGATTAGTAGTATATCACTTTTCTGAGGAGAGAAACATAAAATAAGCATGCTATCAACATGTCTTAGGTAGTACATTACAGGCTTGCTTGTACCAGATGCATTAGGAAAGTGTACACCTCCAGAATGAACAGTAAGCAACTTCACAGCTCTGAATTTCTTGTGAAATGGCTACTGAATCTTGTAAGAACGGTGCTTATTTCTTTAGTTCACTAAAAATTGATGGCTACAAAAAGAGGTGGTAATGCTTACAGTGTACCCGCCTCAACTTTTTTCATTTTTTTCCATATAACTCTAAGTAGTAATTAAAGGATAGCATGATTAGCTTATTTCTATGAACAAAATTACTTTGGAGGATTTTTTTTTTCCTATGCCATCTCATATTTTGACAGCTAATCTGAACTGATCTGTGGTTTTGAAATTCCATGGGCCTAAGAACTCACATTGACCCATCTGTTCAAGAGGTTTGGAGCATGGCTGGTCGGGTAGGATGGGAGAGAAAGTGTAACTTTCCTTTACTTTCACATGACAACAGCTGCAAATAACTAAGGACTGCTCTTGACTCAAAACGGCTGTCTGAGAGTTGGCAATATCTGGAGTAGAGACGCATTTGCAATCTCCTAAGTATATTCCTACAGGGAAGAGGGTAACATTACTAAACTAACTTCCTGTAGCTCAGATGTTGTCTTTAAGCAAAGAACAGGTCAGTTAGGTCAGCCCCGTGGCTGCTTTGCACGGTCCTGGGAAAGTCCTGAGAGGCTGAGAAAAAGAGGAAGGACATTACAGAAACTCTGTAAAGCAATGCACTGCTAACAAGAATAACCAGAACTTTCATTTAAACGAATGAATGCAAATTTCAATACCTGGAATCATAACTATTATTTCCTATGAAGCCACCCAGACTTCCCATTATAACATCAATAAGAAATTTTTTGTAGATCTTCCTACCAGCTGCCAAATACTTGGAGGACAACCTGTCCCAAATGCACAGTGACTGGACATTCAGTTGTTGCAACTTTATAAAGTTGCAAAAATTGACTCTTCAGATGCCCCTTGCAAAATCAGTCCACGGAACAGGCCAGTGAGATGCCTTGTTGAATTCCCAAACTCTATTGAATGAGCTAGGTGCATCCAGGCCACCACAAAACTTAAAAAACAAAATTAGAAAAAGAGCAGGCAAAGTAGTGAAACCTTTCCTCCAGCATATGAATTCATCCATCCTAGACATTGGTCACTAAAGTATGACTAAATAAATGATTTTTCATCATGCAGGGAATGCACCTTCCTATAGAGTTCTGTACCAGGACCTGTGCTACAACATATTCATAACTGGCTTGGAAAAACAGAGGAGCACACATTCTGGTGACAATTTAATTGCTAGTGGAATGTTACCTAAGACAGGCGGAACTTAAACTGATCAAGACTTGCAGAAGAATTCTCTGAGCAACTTGGTAATAAAATGGTTTCAGAGCCAAGATGCTGAAAAAAGAAAACACTGCATAGCTGGGGGGAAGGGAGGAGAAAACAATACCCCAAACCAGACACACAGTATGCAACTCTAAATAATTTATTATCACTTAGCAAAGTGAGAGAGTCAGTACGGACAGTAAACATTAATTCAATGCTTAGGTAAGGAATAGAAAAAAACATTATATATATACACAGCACCCCAGATTGTGAATACTTTACAGTGTTCAATCTCAAACATGGTATTACAGAATAGCACAGAGAAAAATAACAAGGACAAGCAACATTTGGGAATGGTTTCTGCAAAATTAAATAGATGGGATTGCTTTGATTAGGAAAGGAAAGCTTGAGGGAGGATTTGTGAGGAGTCTATAAAAACATGCCTTAACATGGAAAAAATAATTGGGAATAAATAGTCATCATTTCTCATACTACATCAATTTATTTACAAAGCAGCAGGTATATAGATAGATAGATATATTTCTTGACATGTTTCCTATTTAATCAAAACAGACTTCCATACTATATTTGGATGTTAAAATTGTGTCTGGGTTCAGAAGGTGACTGGAGAAAATTCAGGCAAGAAATGTCCATCAATGATTATTAAACACAATGATGCAGATGCAAACAGCAGTCCCTGAACTCCAGACTGCTGGAAATAGTAGGAATGCAATGAGGAAAGCCTCTTTTGGTTGCTCCAGCCTTATGCTTTTTTTCACAAACATCTGCAGGAGACAGGATGTGAGGCTAGATGCTTGCAGAGAGGATAACCACTGCTGTGCTCTGATGGACTGAAGGAATGGTACGGCAGCAGCAAAATCAAGAACTGGAACACAGGACTACTTGTTCTACTCTAGTAACAGCTACACAGATCACAGAATATTTTGGTTTTCAACTCCACCAAACATATTGGCAAATGTTCTTGATGTAGCAAGATTCTTAGCCAGTGAAACTGGGCATTTCTAGTACAAGTTCTGGCAATCCCTATGAGGCAATGAGGGCGAGTTAAGCCATCACAAATATATATTTACAGATGGAAATTGTTAGTAATACTGCTCTTCTTTTCCCTAGAGACAGCTCCATTGCAACAGCCTTGGAAAAACACATGCACACACGCAGCACACACAGAGAAACAATCAATAGATACACTTAGAAAGCCTGTTATACCATGTTGTGCTTCACGGATTTTGATAATATCAATCATAATTGAGTTAAATATAATCCATCTGACTTTCAGTATGCTGGGGTCAGCCAGGGACGCAATGCCTCACTTCACATCAATTACCACATATAGTAAGGTGGTGGTAAGCAATTCCATTTGATAGTTTGCAGCTATAAATAATTATATGGCAATAGCAGTAAAGTTGGCTCTTGGGCACAATACAGAATCATGAATTTTCATTTACTTATATCTCAGAAGCTGTTAGGCCTTACTGGTTTGAAATGTGAACCCCTGATTAGGTATATCGGTCTTTCCATTAATACAGTATATGCAGCTGGTAGATGCTTTTGAATGAATATTTTATGCTTTCTTTTATTTCATGAGAATATTTTCATTACACATACACGAAACGTAAGGACTGATTAGAAATTGCTATGACCAAGCAAACTTCGTCTCATACTCCTTTAATATCATGTTCCACCTTTCATTCAGTTTAGGGTCTGTCCTGTCCAAGTCTCTGCGGGATTTCAGTAAGAAGATGGTTTTAACATGCTGTATAATAAATTCTCAGGAATTTAAAAACACACAGGGTAAAGCAGGTTTAATAATCAGAAGAGTAATGCAGAAAGATAGCAAAAAAAATCCGAGATTTTTTTTTTTGCTCCCTTGCTTTGGCTAGATATACATGTTCCTTTTAAAATGCTGTTCTATGTGACATACTCTGTGTTTCAAGAGTGTCAATCAACAGAGACAGAGTGGGCATAGATATGAAGTCAGGTTAGGAATAAGGTAGGAGCATGGGAAGGAGTCTAGCTGATTTAAATTGAAAATCAGAAAAGAACCAGACTGACGGACACCTAAGGAAGGCTGGACAAGTACAAGAACAGGATGATGATGAAGAGAACTGGAAGAAATATAAAAGCGCCATCTTCCTAAAACATATGGATGTATCTCTATGGCCCATAAAAATGCAGTAGAATTCTCCTGAAGTTTTAAAAGCAATATTGAAGCAGGGGCTGGGAATAGTGATGATTCAAGATAATCTGAGAATTAGATAACTCACTGCCTTTAAAACCCCACCACTTACAGAAATTTCATAATCAAACCTTTTCCTAAAGGCGATGAATGTTTGAGGCGGTGTGCGGTGGGGTGTTTCCATGTCCCCTCCTACACACGTAACATGGATAAGAAATGAAATATCCTAATAAAGTCATATTTTTGGATGCTTTTCTAGATTTGAACTGTACAGAAATTTTGAGGGACATCTACTATGTATAAAAAAGCTTTTATAGACTAAGCATTTAGTTCAAAGGGAGCAACGAATCACAGCCTCCCAGTACTTGTCCACTGGGAGCATATATTCTCGACACTTTCAAAAATTAAGCTTTACACTGTCTTGGGGAAAATGTCTTGTTGAAATAATGCTAAGACTCTGCAGAACTAACATGCTGTGATTCATTGATTGTTGTCTTACCAGAAGGTGGACGAGGCCATGAAAGTGAAACATATCTGGCCTGGGGTCATTTGTTCCTGTACGACATATTTCTGGCAAGAAGAAACCAATCACAACTTCATGGAAACGGCTTCTGCCCCATACCATATTCCACCACTCATCCCAGAATGAATATAGGAACATACGGTACTTTCTCTCCTAAGGATTCTGTGATGGAGCAGGGGCAAATTTCACTGGTAAACTTGTTTTCAGAAGTGAGTATGTCACAAGCAGGTGTTGCAGAGCACTCACACAGAACGCTACTAGTAGTTTACAAAGATGCTGGGGCTGAAAGTGCTGTACAGAAAACAAGGCAGGGAAAAACAGTGCTGTGGCAATGACAGGAATCAAATCCAAGACTTCTGATGTGAAATGGAGCAGACATGGCTATGGACCCACCAAGAGAGATTTAACAGTCAAGAAGAGAAAAAAGATTTCTTATCAGCAAGATATTACCACGGGGTCTAAATTTCAGGAGTCTTTCTCTTCCTTTCACCCTGACCCGAAGACCAGTTGTGAAGTTTATTAGCATTTTGAACAGTAAGGAAAATCAAAAAATGTTCAGTAACCTGAGAAAGAATTAATCTAGGGGAAAAGTCTTCTGACCACGAGGAAGATTAAATGCATTAATGATGTCATAGATATTTGAACAAGAGTTAATGATTTAAAGGAAATCCAGATTACATGTGCCAAAGGAATGCATAGCTGTCACTAAATCTAGATGAATCTCTAAAAAACATTTGAATAAAAAAAGGAAGGTTTGCTGTATGATCAAGTAAGAACTGTATCCTTAATTATGATTTGATAGGATGGATCTAATTTTAGCAATGCAACCTATGTAAAGATCATGCATCCATGGCTCTGGGAGGCCCAGGTCACAGCCCGCAGAGCAGCATCTTGCTGATCAGAGAACTGGTATTTAGCAGCATGAATTGAACGGCAATCAACAAGGAGCCTGATTTGTGTTCTAAATTGGTGTTTAGCAGCATGATCTGAACTGCAATCAAGGGAGAACTCATAGCATTTTCTAGGGGGAGCAAATGGATAGTTTCCAATCTCATTACACAAAATATTTGTAGCAGTTTAGATTAGATTGGAAAAGATCCCAAATTATTTTAACATGAGATCTCTAGAAAGAGAAGTTTTTTGAATATATTTCAGAGCAGAAACCTGCACAAATGGTCCTAGTTTGTTCTAGCAAAAGGTTCACTCTAAGTGCGCCTTTTCTAATCTTTTATATTGTAAAAGGAAAAAGATCTGAAAAACCATTGTAATATAACAAGTAGGTATTTTGCGTCTGGTTTTTTTTCCCCTCTGTTCTTCCATTAATTTCTCTGCCCTATAACATGCTGCAACACCTGCATGGGTTTTTGGTTTTTTCCAGCAACCTGTAATGCTTCCCAGAAAAATTGCAACACGTCTTGATAAGAAAGGTATATTGCCTTGTGTCATAGGTCAGTTTCCTGATGTCACTGCTCAGAGGACTAAAGAGCACAGCGTAAAGTAATAATCCCTAGGTATAAGTATTATTAAAATATTTGGTGGCCTTACCATGAACCTGATGCACTGTGCATCATCCCAGTTGGCAATGTTTTCCCTGTAATTATGTCATCAATCTGATACTATACCCCAAAGCTGATATTTCACAATATTCTCACAACCAAGTATTTTAACAACTACCTCTCATGCTGGTTTTGTACATTTTGTGTTTGTCTCATGTTTTTCTTCTTCTCCTGACTCGATCACAGCCAACGGTCAATTTGAAGATCTGGCTGCACGGCCTGTTGCCATACCTCTGCATATTCATGAGTAAAATCTTTCCATATCCACATGGCAAACCTTTCAAACTGTCATAAGGAAGAAATAATCACCTTTTCTTTAAAATCTAACAAAGCCCACCAGAGCTGTGTTCTTTGTATAATAGTTAACATTGTCACTAGTAATCAATTTATTTTACTGGTAAAGACAGTATTCTCATGACAAGTCAAAGACCTTTGGAAACAGTACATCTGTGCCTGCTATTTAAGCACACACAGACACAAAGAAGCAGAATATATTAGAAACAAAAAATATGTCAGCTTGTATAATGGTCCCATTGTTTGCTCCACCAGAGAGGGATTGTGCCATAACATATGACGCTGAATGTGCTTTTCTTGTTCTCCAGCCTTCATAATAAAGTATTTGATGCAAATACTCTAATCACATGGAGAAGATGCGGATGTTACTTGTCCTTCCTTTCACTGCTATCCCTGCTGCCTCAAGAAATGTATTTTTATGAATATTTAAAACCCCAAACAGTAAATTGATGGAATTCTGCTTTAATATGCTATTTTTAATAGCAGGTGCTTGATTCAGACTTGGCTTAGTATAAGCCCCCTCTGCCAGATATTGAAGCTACATTACTATAATGTTCAGTAAATGACACCTGCCTTATGGCTTCTCCAATTAGGCTGCTTAACTATTTTGTGTAAGACAGAAGAGGCAAGAAAAGGCACAGAGACCAGCATACATCCTATACAAATATATTATATTGCTCTGTACAGCATTGTAACTGCATGCAGCCCTGTGCAGCATCTCCTAAGGTGTAGTGCCCACGATTTACAGAAAAAAGCAGATTTCCAGAGGTGTAGGAAGAGGTAGAATAGGTCAACTCACTCATTTATAACACCCCACTTCCTCCTGAGCAGGGGGAGTTAAGGTGCAACTTCAAATACACAAAGTGACCTTAAGTAACAAGGAGCACATTGACCTTTAATTATGCTGCACGGACCCTAGAATTACCCAGTGCTAAAACAGCTCATCCAGTTCAATATTTTTGTTCCTACTCTCTCATTTATCAATGCTTGATAAAGAATGGGAAACAACTGCCCACAAGAGAAGGGAAAGGGCAGGAATAACTGTGGAGAGGACCATGGCTTGTAACAGGGGCCAGAGGCAGAAAGGAGTCACAGGTACACCCCAGCTACACTCTAGAAAGTACCATTCTCTGTTGACAGGCAATAAACCGCATGGCAAGCCTGCCTCTTCCCTGGCCGTGCACATAGCTCCGCACTAACTATCGCATACTGCTTGAAAGCTGCTAATTTTTCTGTAACTGGAAAAAGGTGCCCTCCATGAAACAAACAAGACAGGGATACATTCATTTATCTCAGCGTACTTTGCTGTAATACAGCTACACAACATTCCTATCAGAAGCAGCAACCTCAGTCCTCATCCTACCTACTGTTCCATGACTGCAGGGTCTTGCAGCAGCCTTCTGGATTACAGGATAGTTTCCAGACTTCTGCTCTGAGACACCTAAATGCGTTCTTCCCAAGTAATTTGATAGAAATGTAATAGTTCTTTCTTGCCTGTCTGGAGCTGGAATGGAAGGATAGAGCAGGCAGGCAGATACTCCGCTGCTTTCCCTTCCTGGGCACTCATTAATTGGGCTTTTACATGCACGTCTACATGATGGTATTGCATGTACTTATAAGCACATGGGGCTTTGAAAATCCATTGCTTCCATGTTATCGTACCAAATTTCATACTCTTTTCCTTATTGAAACCAAGGAGACTTCATGTGTGTGAGTCAAGCTACTGCAGAAAGCCACAGTGCAACAAAATCAACTTTAGACCAACACTAATTAAATTGAACAGACTAAGTATTGCCTGCTACAGCATGCAGCCCCTATGAAACAACCAGAAATAAAATCAGAGACGCAATTAAAAAGGTCTGTTAAAAGTACCTGACATTATGCATCCAGGTCCATGTGGCCATTAGTGTCTGGCATGAGCAGAAGGGGCCTACAGTGGTTCCTGTAACGGCTGAAGCTCCTTGGGACCCATTAACAACCTCAGCAACCCTTCCCCCAGACACCGGACAATGTAACAGAATTCCTACATCTCAAAAGCCCACTCCTATAAACAGAGATGAAATCTGAATATTCAAACCTTTGGCCCTCCCGCTGAGCACAGCTGAGCATGCTGCAGCTTAACTTCAAAGGCGAGAGCGCCCTGAGAAAGGAAGCGAGGGCCTATAGCGCGCGCGACGGCACGGGGCCTGGCCAAGCTATACGGCTATTGTGTGCGCTATTAAACAGCGCTGTAATGTACACAGCAGATCTTCCTTTGGAAAAACAGACTCAGCGTTTGGCTATTCTCACACAGGGTCAAATATACCTAATTATTACTTGACCGTTAATTTGCATTTCAAAAGGCCAAGCCAGCTCTGAATATCTCACTGCTATATCGTACCTTGCTGTGGGTTAGATAATAATTTAGGCTGCGCAGCGAAAGCACGGCAGAAACTTCCTCTCTACCCAGTGGTTACTTTAAGCTGGGACCAGGTGCTTCAGACCGCGCAGCTTTTGAATCCTGGAGCACGTGGATGGGACAGTGCAGAGGATGGCTACCACCCCCCATGCCTGGTCTGGGCAGCGATGCCTGGGCTGTAAGCTGCTGCTGAACAAGGGTGGAATCCTGATTCCTGGGGCACAGCAAGAGTCAGGCTCACACTGCAATAGCCCATTCAGGGATTTGGAGATCCAGCTGCAGTTCCCTGTATTGCTCAGTTCTGAATTTCCATCTTCTGCATGCTAAGCATACACTCGAACCAGTGGCAGTTCAGAGCATGGCTATCAGTGGTAGACCTTTGTAACTTAACGCTGGTCTGACTTCCCTACTCCCCACCCCATTCTGTACTGAAACAAAAGCATCATTCCTCCCAAATATTTCCCAAAATTGAATGTTTGAGATTTAGACTACAATAAAGTAATATCCTCCTTGAGCGAGTAGGACAAGAAGATACCTTTGTCCTACTGCGGCTTCTGCTGATGCCTAGGGACTACAGTCAGTGTTTCCATATAGCATTCCACGCAAGTATCTTTAGTGACACCTTAACACACTCAAGCTCATCTCTACTGAACAAGCATGAAGGAGCCTATGGCGCTTCCCTGTAAAAGTGTGCAAAAATGTACTTATAAATCACCATTTCTTTCTGCAGGAAGGACCGGACAGATCCCGCTTAAGCAGGACACTGTAAAGAAAATTTTTTGTCTATTTTTCAGGACTTAGGTCTTTCACCATTGCAACTGTTGTTTTTTTGCTAGGACAGTACACAGCTTGCAGTGTTTGAAATGAACCTCTAACTATAAACCTCTGACTATAATGCAGCCAGATGGTAGCACTGCTGACATGCCTGGCAGAGCTATTAAAAGTTGCCACATCTGAGGGTAAGATTGATTTCCCTTTCTTCATCTTTTAAGATACACCACCTGAACTGTAATCAGTTTGGTTTTGGTGGTGGATTTACTTGTTGCTTCATTTTATCCTTAATGGGAACACACGCATTTGTCTTTGGGTCACTCATAATTTCTGCTCTTTCTCTGAGCTCTCAGATTGATCCCTGTTAGCCAGCACTCTTTAATTATCTCTACTGCAAGGTCCATTCTAAAAGATAAAATTATAAGAGAATCTGTGCAATCTATGCCCAAGTATCTCAATATGCCCTTGTCACGCTGTAATAGCATCATTGCCTCTCACTGAGTGTAGTGGCTCTCTGAAGTCTAGATGGTAGCAACGGAAACGTGGGCTGGTAACACATTGATAGGTTCAATTTTTCACTGTCAGTGGAAGCATTTTTATTAAGCAGATGCATTAAAAGTGAAAGGTTTGCAAGAACATGCAGTGAGGTGAGTTGTAGTTGGGAAAGCCATCTTTACATCGAGAACAGGCACAGAAGTCTATCCTCATGGGTATCTTTAAAGAATACAGATCTGTGATTAATCTTACTGGCCATTGTGTGTCATATAAATGTCATCAAAATTCTCAGCATGTATCTGGCAGTAAAAATACCTGGTTGTTATTAAATAAAAAGTGAGGTGGTGATGATAGTTTTCCATAGTTCAGCACATTACTTATTTCATGGATCACTGGTTTGGTGCTGGGAAGAGTAGGAACAGAACAGATATGTTCATTTCAGGCCCTGAAAAATTTTAAACCTTAGTCTTATTTACAGAAGGACTTGTATGTATGAATTACACATGTGCACAGCTACGTTTGAACTCAGGCACTAAATATCAGTAAACTGTCTAGCTGGCATACAGCTTTGACTCTGTACAGCATAGTTACAACTGTAAACTGAACTCAAAATTCATATAATCAAGAAAGATTCCTTAGCAGAGATTTTCACAAAACAACAGGCCAAAACTTCAAGATCTGACACAGATAGACGTGTAATAAGAAACCTTTGCCTTAGTGCAAGTGAATGCGTACTTGCGACTCCAGACCCTGGGTTGTGCCAAGGAAGACATACAGCTGCTTTCCCTCAGTTGCTGCCCACCTTACTTGTTTGTCCTACCAAGACTGAACACACCAAACCGAGTGACCATCAAGAAGCTCTGCTGCTTTAACAGCTCTGCCAATCGCTATCTCGACTGGAACTTTGAAAGCAGTGAATCAAAGAATCTTCACCAGGCTGCTCTCCTCAGCACCCCGAAGAGACAATCTCTCATTGTGTCCACCATGTTTACTAAGACCGTAAGGAGGGAAAAGAGTATCTGGAAAGATGTTAGTGAGATTGCTACTACGTAATTTATAGGGAAGCCAAATCAGCTTTAGTTTTTGAGCTGATTAGTTACTTACATCATGGTTTTGATATGTTTAATACAGTTATATTATGCTCAGCCAGCCACTATTTGTGCAATGACAGATTAAATATTTATTTTAATTACTACCTATAAACCAAATTTGTTCTGTTAGCATATTTATAAAACATTTGAGGTTAGCTCAGCTGATTAAAAATTGTAGTTAGATTAACAATTTATCACAGTTTTTACTAATTCAAGACACTCTTGGTAATCCTAGCAGACAAGGCAAAGATTGAACCGTATGGAGAAAAGACATCCTGACCAAGCCCTCAAAGGAGTCCCATCACATCAAGGATGGGACCTGTGCTAGTGAGAAAACTGTCCTGCTAATGACCAGGCTGGTGTATGTGGATGAAGAGGCTACCAGTGCAACATATCGCTATCCAAATTTTCCAGTCTACCACGACATAAAGAAACACTTTCACAGAGTCAAGGTGTGAAGTTCAACTATGTTTGCTTATTCCTTACAACAATGTGAGGTTATATTGGTTTTATTTTTCTCAACCCGTTTGACATAAAGCAGTGTTCATCTTTTAATAAGATACCCTAGAAGTTAGGTGTTCCATGAGGGAAATGAGAAAGGGAAAAATCACTTTTTTAATCTGCACAAATTACTTTATTTGAAGTTTTCATGAGATGAAGACATAGGAAAAGCTATTGATTGCAGGTGAGCAATATCGAGACAACTTACATGATACTATTTCAGGGTACTTCAAATACCTATTTCAAAAGCATATTTCATTAGAATTCCAGTGATAAATATTTCCTTGTCAAAAAGAGACAGAAAAACTGGATTATAAGGAATAACTTTTTGTGTTTTCCTTTTGTTCTCTTCTGCCTCTAAAGATGCAAAAAATGGAAATCAAAATTCCTCAAAAGCTCTAAGAGTTCTAAAAGTTACTGTTAAATTTCATAAGAAATCAGTTAAAGATGTTATTTTTTAAAGATTTATTAAAAAGCTTTCTCTTAGTCATGGCAGATTACAGGATGAATCCAGGCGCATCTCCCTGATGTGGAATGAAAACTCATGAGTACTAATGTAAATGCAGAATATGTCCCATTGATTTCTGCAGAGAGTTTTATTTCCAAAGTACATAAAAATGTTGCAAAACAGTTAAAAACACTATGAAGTGTCCTTTCCTATGCTATTAAAAGGTGCCTCTGTAGCCACATCTAGCTGTTCTTAGGGAGAAAATATTGCTTGTTATTAGACTTGTGACTTGGAGTCACTTCTAAATATAACTGTCATTTTAGCTTAGCTGAAACTAATATTTACTATTAGGCAGAAGTTAGCTATAGATTTAATGACCAATTTCTCCCATATCATAGAACATGAGGTTTGATGAGGAGTACAAGTTGCATCAAAAATAAAAGATAATTCCTTTTAGCATTATTTCCTATTTAAAGAGGAATAGAGGAATCTGACAATCAAAATAGGCCTATTATATTTCCCTTGCTCTAATAACTGAAACTGTTCCGATACAAAAAGATGAATTAATAACTTCTGTGTATCAGCATCAGAGACAGTCTATGGAAAAAATAACCCTTTTCCATTTGGATTGTGCTGATAACATTTATTTTTCTCTTTCCATCTGGAAACCCTGTGGGTATCATGAGAATTGTACTGAAGCTGATTGGGGTCATGTGTGAGGGCACTGGGATCAGAGCCAATGTCACGTCCAGCCTCCTGCAGCTTCAACAGCTCCCAGAGAGAGTGTAAGTACAAATCTGTGGCATATTGGGAAATGAGGGTGGTAACAACCGAGGTCAGTGGCCAGAGTGTTTCAAATAGTCTTGGGAGCAGTTCTTAACCCACAGCAGATACGTTGAATGGTGTTTCAATAAGGAATGGTGTTGTATCCTGCAGGAATGATGTTCTAATCCCGTTGCTTTATGAAATTTGGGTACAATCACAGAAGTACATGAAGCTTACATATCGCATGTAGAGAACCTTCTGTCTTCATCTGGTACAGAAGTTAAACAAGAAGCATGAGATCTGCTGGTTTATTTACTTGTTTAATAGCATTGCCAAGAAGAAAATTAGAAGACAACAAAATCAGTATTTTAACTATAGCAAGATTAACTTTTCCACTCGCTCAAAGAAAGGCAAAAGTGACAAAAATCTACAGCAGCAGCAGAACTGTGAGCTTCCACACACTGCTCTTGCAATGTTTTCCTCGGACTGAAAATTACATGGAAGATGTGCTGTCTATGCTATATTTCCCAACCTAAAATATGAGTTGGTTTGTCTCATATGAAACTGGATTTTGCAGAGAAACTGTGGAACATCATCTCAATTTAGCAGACGATGAACCACAGACTTTAAATGTGCTGCTCGAGGTCATGCAGAAAACCAGTGCGAGCCGGGACCCAGCCCCAGTCTCTGGTTTAGCTGTATGCTGCTGCCTCGTCAAAGCAGCCAGCACCTGAACACTGGGACAGTAACTGTGGAGATGGCCATATTCACTGACTGCAATACATCTCTATTGAAGCTAGAGAACTTTGATTCCTATAAAAGCATCCAGAACTATAGGGGAAAAAAAAAAAGAAAAAAAAAAAGATGTGGATAAATAGTGCTGACTAGCAGATGCCTTCTAGAACTGCCCCAAGAGCCTGACTGCTACGCCACACTCCAGTGCTCTGAACACAGCGCACTGACTGCCCTAAGCTACGGGCCATCACACCACTCAGGGACATGCTGAAGACAAGACATGTCTGAAAGCCCCTCTCCCTCATGAGCATTATGATTAGAGCAGAATATAACTTCTGTAACAACAGTCGCCAGCTTATATTGTGCCTCTGACTATTTTATATCACAGTCCAGTAGCTGGAGCATTTACCCATAAAATAAATGAGACCCTTCCCCACCTGAGCGTGAGGGTGCTCACTGTCCCTGGGAAGAAGGCTGGCTACCAGTGAGCAGGAACTAGGTGGGCAACGGTGCCACTCTCTCGATTCTAGTTTTGGTTCTGCTTCAGAACCCATTTCTGCTTGCTTCCTCCCCACCGCCCCCCCCGAGTGACTGGATAAAGTGCCTAGGCAGCAGGACCAGACCATGCAAATCCAAAGCTCCCTGCTGCCCCTCAAGCACAGTTTGCATCACTGAGCTCAAATTATTCTCCTTCTTGCTCACATTTTATGAATCATGTGACAGAACAAAAGAAACTGAAGCCCTGCATTCATCTCTGCCCTCCGATTACACCTACCAAGATGTGCTCCACAGGGAATTTGAGCCTATGGATGCCAGGTCCGTGAATCCTACCAAGCCTAGGTATGAGATACATTAACACACATAGATCAGCCAAGACGGCAGCTGTTGTAGGCATGTGAAACTGTCCTATGTTCCATTAGCAGCAATCAAATATACCATTAAATACACACAACTTCACAATAGTATTTGCTACAGAAACCCACATATTCTTTAATTGAGGTGGAAACAAATGGGTGCATCATCCTGCAGGAGGTGGCATTTTTCTAATGAAAACAGTATGATAACTTCAATGGACTTTATGACTTTTCATGCAGACAGAAGTGAATTCTCTGGGCTAAGGAGTCTGACTGATT
Source organism: Falco cherrug (assembly GCF_023634085.1). NCBI lineage: Eukaryota > Metazoa > Chordata > Aves > Falconiformes > Falconidae > Falco > Falco cherrug. The sequence goes on along the minus strand of NC_073710.1, from coordinate 6,801,552 downwards.
AGCATAATCTCCAAAGAGCCTCTGTTCCAATTTTGCCTTGCCACTATGCAAAGAACAACCATAGATTCAACTATTCACCTTTCTGAAAAAGATGAACTTTTCCATCAGATGCATGTGGCCATGGGATGTGCTGAGGTCATCTGGTCTGTCTCAGACCCAGCCCTGAAATTCATCAGTGCTTTTTAATGATGTGCTTTTTCAAAAAAATCTATTATGCGATTGTCACTTTACAGTTTCATACATACATCTATAAACATACGTATATACCTATGCATATATATGTGTGTGGGACAAAGGAACAGAAATCAGCATCTGTGCTTTAGACTACGACCTATACTTTTCACCTCCCCAAAAGTAAGTGTGGAAGGGGCGGATCATTCTTGGATGTCTCCCCACATCAGCAGCAACACTGCACCGTTACACCTCAGTGCTTCAAGAGCAGATGAACATGTCTTCTAGGGAGAAGTCCAGTGCCCTATTATTCAAAGCCAGAGTGTTGTTAATCACATGCTCTCAAGCTTGTAAACAACAGTAAAATCAGTAGACAGCCTTCAGAAAAAGATTCTCTCACGCTAGCCTATTAAACTATTTCTGGATTTTAAACCGTGGTTAGACTGCAAAACCACATATACATTTCATAAGTTGAAAAATTCGTTATGAAGTTTCAAGATTTCTTTTTAATAAATCAGATTCCAATTCAAATATTTACCCACTGTTTTTGCATGTCAGGTTAAGACAACTGACAAATCAAATATGCAGTGCACAGTTTGCTGCCTGATTCCTAGCACATAAAAGCTGATTCTAATGGGAATATCACAGACTTGAAAGTGAGCAGGGATACCTATACATGAGTAGATACTAGAGCAGTATTTTTTCAATGTGTTCATTTGCTAGACCCCATTTGTTAAGTATGGCAAAATCTGAGAAATGACAAGGGCCAAAATATTTCTCACATGCATGAGCCAACCATCTAATCTCAGCCTACTAGGAAATGTGGTCAGGATAAATGCAGCGAGCTCCAAAACCTCAGAAATCCTATACACTACAGCAGAAATTCTGCTGCCAACTTTTACTAATTTTAGAACAAAGAAAGAATATTTTAACAAAACGTTGTTGACCAATTTGTTCAAAGTTCCTCCAGTTCTTCCAGTTTAAGTGGATAAAATAACAGTGATAATAAAATTTATCAAGTGTCTTTCACCTGACAGCAAGCTTTTGCCTTCAGCTGTTTCGTTTGCTCTATGAAACACATCTCATAGACTTAAGATACCCAACTGCAGATTATGGGAAATGCCTGATTTGCTCTTCCCAGGAAGCACAGCATCTTCAGTGCTACCAGTGATGAAAATATTTGCATTCTTACAGCTTGTCAGGGAACCAGGAAGGAGAGACAGATGCTCTGAGGGCAGCAGGCCCAATTCAGTTCACATTTGACTGAAACTCTCCAGTGACGATGTTTTAGTTTTCTGCTATTAGAACCAATATAACGAACCCAGTAAGGCACTGCTGCCCTAGCACCCAGGTACACTGGGACACGGCGGAGCTGTCAGCCCTGCTGCCATAGACAAGTTCCATGCCGCTCGCTGGAGCCCAGCCACAACAGAGGTACGCACTGGTCTTGCTGCAGTGGCCAGGTGCACCTGGGACCACCAAGCTTCTGGCTGTCAGATGCAGTGAAGCCAGTACCCATACTGTTTCAGATTATTTCCACACAAGAAGCCTGCAAAATACGTTTAATATGCAGGAGCTACAGATATCCTATGTTATCGCTGGGTTCTTTTGTACCTTTAAGCTGCCTTTTCCCATTCCAAATTTTTTTCCCTCCCCTCAGTTCTCTTCCACCTCCGGCTCCCTCTCCCCCAGTTAATATGTTGCATCTTATTTCATGCTGTGACACCATTAGTGGAACCTAATCTCCTCTCTAAAGTAGACTATTAGTGTTGGTTGGGGCCACTTATGAGGTCATACGCTCACACAGCACTTATCTGAAGTAAATGCCTTGTAGCTAATCAGGAAAAGGTAACACACCATCACCCTGCTCACGGCTTCCCAGCACCCAAATTTCACTCATTTACAGTGAGAGAAAGCCCAAGCAGCCCAAGCTTTGTGTTTTTTCTTTTGCATGACAGAAGCTCTAGCCCTTAAGTGACTAGGATGGAATGAGAAGGGAATAAACAATTAGACAGGGCTGCTGGAACAAATCCTCCTGTTTCATTTTTCTTCTTCACTTGTCTCAGCGGGAGTAGTTTTACCTCCTATTGACACCCATTGTGCTCTTGGCTGCTCGCTATGATGCAGCTGTTTTCTTAATGCCTATCAACCCTCTGCCTTTTTATGATACAAAGGTGACTTGTTAATACAAATGTTGTTGAAACCTTAATAACAATGAGCCCCAGTTGTGATCAATGATATTGCACCTTGGCAGGGAATGTATCAATGCTTATGGATTCATTTAAAAGTCATCTGCACAAGGTTGCCGATTTTTTATTTTAAAAACCTACACATAAGAAACGCCTGCTCTATTAGACTGACGTTTCTAACTCTACTGGGTGCAGTAATGCAGTATTATAGTTCTACCGTTTCCTGCGGTACCTACTTAGTCTCATATCTACCATTTTCTATCTGCTCCAGAGACTACATTTAAACAGAAACTCAGTCCTCCAACAAAATCCTCAGTTGTGCTCTGTGCTCTTAAAAAGGGACTCTGATGCACCCATTCTTCTCCAAAGGTACTTCCAAGGCAGAACAGACAGCCACGTGGTTCTCAATACCCTTTTTGTTTCATTATCGACACCTCAGTGCAAACCAAACGCTATGACCACCAGCTGAATTGTCTCTGGACTTACTAAGCAGTGTGATAATGTTATTTCAGAAAGGACATTATCCATCGAAGCTGCCTATATGAATGGCTACACCTCAAAATGCCTTTATGTTCAAATGTAAATATACAATTTTTAATGATGACAGGCTGGTGGTTCTTTCCTTTATAGAATCATTTGGATGTTAGCCTAGTCCCATCAATAGATGTATGCTAGTGCAAAGTGACATTACATTAAAAGCAGATCAGGAATAATGAAATTTAATAAAGATACCCATCTATGTAACTGACGTTAATGTGCAAAATCCATAGAGAAGTGCCATTTTCAGATAGTAAAAAGACCGAGTAAACTTCGTTCCTCAAATATTCTCAGTTCTTGATCAGCGTATTCCAAATCATTTCCTACTTAATCCACTCAACCAGAGACATGATCATTGGACTATGCAGGGATCAGTTTGCCCTAGAGAATAAAAGCTTTCGGTGTTCAAAACATGAAAGCTGAATCATTCAGAATGTGAGCTACACTGCTATTGTAATTCTAAGTAGAAGAACTATGCTGCTTTATGCTTTGAAAACTGTTTCCAGTGTTCGTGTCATATATTCCTCCACTCCAGATCATTACACTCTTGCATGAAACTAATCAACATTACAAATTGAAATTAATCTAGCAAACACACTGTTTCTCATTATAAAATTATTAGGTTCCATTACACTGTTTTAAAAGTCCACACAGGAATCAGCTGGAATTTTGACAAGTGACAACTGCAAAAGCAGGAATAGCTTCTAATGCCTGATTTAGAAGTCTTCAGAATTTGTACCTCTGTATTGTGAACAATAGAGTCTTTTTTGAACTTTGGTTTGTGCTAGGACTCTGAGTCACCGATTATTTTATGGTGTTCAATGAACTACAGTATGAGTCATTCATGAGCTTTCAACTATTTTTGGAATTGTGTTATTTTGCTTAAAATTGCAGAAAAAATGACTGGCAGAAGTGACAAAAAATGCAGCATGGTAGATTTAGTAAGATCATGAGATGGAAGCAGAGCCTATACATATCAGCATAAAAAAAAAATTAAGCAAAAACTAGGTCTACAAAGGAAACGAGGGATTCAACAATGAATTGTTAGAGAGTTATTGTATTCTGAACAGGATCCATTTTACTGGAGCTAGTTATGATTGCCAAAAAGTTCTTGCCTCAGATGCTGTCCGTGCTTACAATACTTATTTCCATACTCTGCTACAGTTTATCATTTCTACAGCGTTCTGCAGACACACACAATTTGTACAAGCACTAACTGATTAACAGCTTGATTGTAGGAACGTTAGATACCATATGAAGTGCATGATCCAAAGCTAATTTCAGTTGGTGAAGTCAGTGAAGAAAAAAATCCCACCAAAAAAGAGTTACTCCTAATACAGTCTAGGATACAGAGAACAACTATTCTTAGTGCTGAAGAGTGATTATTCCTAGATTTACATAAGGTTTTTGTTCTTTTTTTTTTTTTTTTCTTTTTAATGGTGCCTAAAGCCACTATGTATCATAAGCAATGGCTTCAGCAAAAAGACCTGAAACATCAGCATCGCTGGAAGATAGGGAAAATAAACCACTCTTTACATAAGGCACATGAAGAGTGGTGGCAGAGCTCAGAGCTCACAACCTTGTGTTTATGATGAACATCCAACACTGCTTTTCACACAGGTTCAAAATAAAGGACATTTAGTCATGGTTCTGTTGAGCAGAGATCAGTTTTGGCTTTCTAGCAAGGCTGAACTAAGGCCATTTGGATTGGAGGAATAATGGGAAGGATTGTGTCAAAATCTGGAAGTTTTTCCTCTATTGAGAGCCAAAGCTCTTGTGTCACAAGACTCTGCCTGAAAGAGAAAGTTTTCTTAGATGCATGACTGTGTTGACACTTATTCTTGCCTGAGAGAGGCTTTTCATGGTTTTTTTTTTTTTTAAACTCCTTACTAAGCAGTATAAACTAAGTCAAATAAGAATGGGCTCATGGGGCTTCTTTGGATGGAACTAACAAATTTACACTTTAGTGAATTCTGAACAAGCCTTCCCTGAATACACAAGATCGTAGTCAGTGAGAAGTTCACCATTTCTCAAATTAAAGCTTGGTCATTTGGACATCAAATGGATAGACAGACATCCCATCTTGTTCCCTACAATGGGAACAAGGGATAACTATCAATATGGTACCAAGTGTCCTTCAATGCTACCAAGATTCTGAGTGATTAGGGGATGATGGATCTGCATTTGCTAGCGTGATACTATGAAAAAAACAGTAACTTACATCCAGCCTGTCCCAAATGATTTTAATACCCTTTCCTACTGTATATCCCCGAATCTCCTGCTGCTGAAGAACATTATGCTAGTGATGGATCTCTCTTTCCATACAGTTAGCAGTTTGCTGTGTACAGACTAAAGCAGTGGAGAGTTCAGAGCTCGTGAGACTGGCCATTCAGCCTTCAGTGCACAACTCGCCTAAGACAACAAGTAGTATTAGCACTAGCAAGGCACCTTTTATAAAATATTTGGTCACAATACTGTGATTTGTCAAATAAATGTTTTATAGCTAATGTTTAGAAGAGGTCCTCTGTTCAAATGAGCAGAAGAGGGCTAGGGATACTCAGCTGGCAACAGAAGGTGCTCAATGCACTGAGCCATTCAAAGTAAAATGTCTCCGCATCATCATCATACGATGATATGGTCTGATATGGTGGTATATCACAGAGTGTAACTGAGGTATTTATTAGTAAATGGTAACATGGCAATCATTATACAAACTATTTTTTTCATGAAAAATGTTCTAAGAACTCTAATTGTCTTAACACATAAAAATTATCTTTGGGAAAAAAGTTTCCCCCCACAGCTTCGGTATTACTGCATTTAACTGACGAAAAAACTGAGGGAAAGGCCTTGTCTGTCACTAGAAAATCTGCAAGAGTAAGACTGTTGCTTGGACTTCAAACTCCTTCCTGTCATGCATGAATGACAGGTGCCAGTTGCAGTAGTTTTCTATACTCCTTTCTGGAAAATTTGAATTGTGCTCCTCCGAAGAAAGAGCTGGCTGCCCACCCACATTCGCAGCTACAGTAAGTAGGACTTCTACAAACTTCCTTACCGTAGTTCTTGTTGGGAGGCAAATTCTCCCATTTCAAGTTTTAGAAAACTGACTGCTTAAAAATCAAAAGGCTAACAATAAAGAGGGAAGGGGGGTACTGTTTCTCATGCTAATCTATTAAAGGACAGCACGAGTTAAGTAGTTCTTCATTAAAAGGAAAAATATATATATAAATAATTAGGTACTTTTTATCACTTAAGGACAAAGGATAAATCTTTTGTTAACATTCTGGAAGAAAAGTTGCCTATATTTTTGCTGACGTTTTTTCTCTGAGCAGATCTAACAAAACTTTCTCTATGTTGTAATGCTATTTGTCTCAGCCAGCCTAGTACATCATGTAATCATATCATTCGAGCTTGTTTCAGGTATGGGTTACTTTTCCATTAATTATATTCCAAGCACATGTATACATAGCAGAGCTGTTGGGATGTCTATTTCTATTAGTTTAACAAGCCCTGGTATTAATGAGATTGCTCTATAATTGAACCTTTTCATGGGTCCCTTGGTGATGAAATTATGCTAATCTGAATCTGCAACCACAAGGCATCCATCATACTTGATCAAATAGTAAACATCAACAGTGATATGCTAGGAGTGTAAATGTGCCGTTAATTATTACATAAATGAACAAGCCCCATTATTTCATCTTTTTATTTGTGCAACTTAATAAAACGGGTGAAGGCAGAGTGTATCAGACTTCCACTATGTGGCAGCATGGTCCACTTAACAAGAGCATGAGCTTGTAAATACGGTGGTATCTCAGTCCTGATACACTCTGTGTGAGAGGAAAAAGAAGGTGGATATATTTCATCTGTTCTCAGTCACTGTTGTGGGAAACAATGATACTGATCAGTTACATACGTTTAAAAGAGAAAAAGCATCCACTTTTCCAACTGCTATAATTGTTTGCCTCTAAAGCATGCATGGTTTGTGGATCACCAAGGGTTTTCACCGAGGGACATATATCTCATAACATCTGCTGTGGGATGATTTATACCAACTTCAAAAAAGGTTTGTAAGCTTAAGCACAGACGTAAGACCTCATGTACCCACACGTGCAAAAATAGATGGATTTGCAGAATGCGTGTGTTCCTGTAGGCATCACTCCCCACCTACGGTCACACCACACTAAAGAAAAGAAGTAAAAATATCAGGCCACTTTTAATTAACAATATGAGGAGGAACAGAATTTTCACAGTGCAGGCATAAAAGTTAATATGCTTTTTTGCCCACGTTTTTTTATGAGGTGCACTGTACCCCATAACTATCTGAGCAAGCACTGAATTTCAATGCAAGTTGGTTCTGGTTTTGCTTTAACATATACAGATTTGAACAGAAAATAAAAGAAGCCAAGACTTTTATTTGGTTTGGTATAGCATTTTTAGCTTGACAAATCACAACCCCAGTATCTATCTGATGACCAAAGCATTCTTCCACAATTGTTCTGCTAAAGAAAAAATATCTTATCAGAGATCTTATGAATATTGTGAGCAAGATTTGTACTTTACTGGCATGAAATACACTGGTGCTAGATGTCAGGGACAGATTTCTAAGAAACAAGATATTTTTCCCTTTTTGAATGTACTTCATTAATTTGTATAAAATGAAATATGGTGTGGCAATGATATTGATGCTAGATTTTAGCACAGTTTGACTCATGCCTTGCCTCTGCCTTTTTAATATTTGACAGAACTATTTTAACCATCTTTGTGGAAAAACACATTCTGTAAGCTATCAAGTTACACATGCAATTAATACAAAAATACAGGGATAAATATTCTGCCTTTTCACTATCCATTCCACAGAAGGAGCATATAATTCAATGAGGGAGTGTTCAAAAATGTATTTGATAATTCTTAGACATAGTTCAAAATAAGTTCCCTGGATTGACTCAGCCCTGGGGCAACGCAACTTATAGGACTAAAAGTTGTTCACTCCAAGCTGATTCTACTGATGCTTAAAATCAAGATAAAGGTCCTTGGTGTCAGGGCCTGTTCCGGTATTTGTTACCTCTACACGCAAGTGAACTACAAAACCTTAGGCTGACTTAACACACTATCAGAAAAAAAAAGTGTTAGGATAGTTTAGTAGGTTTCTGAAAACATTCTCACTGGGTTTCTACTGATAACATACTAATATAAAAACATTCCCATTTCAAAACTTAAGACCTGACTCTTACATAGACAATGACTTAAAAACAAGATGAAATAGCGCTGCCCCTCAAAGCTCCCAGTCTTATCATGTATTTATTCACATCCTGCTAATGACATTTTGCATTCTTGAGATAGTTTGCCCCAACTTCCCTTTACTAAAATTGAATTATTTTGTCATATATACAAATCAGGGGCAGAGCTTCACAATATAGAAACAGCATACCAAAAAGTACAAAAACATTCAATCTTGCGATTTCTTTCCTTTTTAACATTTGTCAAGGGAAACACACAGGATTCTGGACAGGAGTGCTGCACAAGCAAAGTGCCACGTTCTGTTGCTGCTTACTTAAGCTTAGCAGCACAAAACTTAACAAATAAAGCTACCAGAATGTGGCTGAAGATCAGGAAGCAGCAGTCTTTCTACACACAGCAACGTACAGCAGGGATTTACCCAGACATTTTTTCTATTAAGAATTGCCACTGAATGTAGTCAAAGAAAACCCACCTTAACTTATGCGGGTTGTGAAAGGAATGAAAACTGTCTCACGGGTCTCACTGACACCTCACAAGTCAGATGTTGGACCCGATTCTGACCTTATTCACACTATCATCACTGCTCATTTCAGCAGCCTGTCTTACTCCCGTTTCAAGCAAGACGAGTGTCAGGCAGTTTATTTTTAAGAGACTGTTTCCATCCTTCCTTTTTCTTGTTTTTGACAGCATTGCCTAACGTTGTGGTTTCCCTCAGAAGTGTTTCTGTAACTGTCTCCTGCTGAATCAGCAGCCTCCCACACTGACTGTAGCCATGCCAGCTACATCAGGTTCACTCTGTTCTGTGCAACCACCTATGAGTCTCAAACCGTATCGAGAAACCCTGTGATTCAAAAAGATAAGCAATCAAAATGTGAAGGGACCTTGAAAATTAGGAGGTGAAGGAGCAGCGTATCTACACCCAGAAACCCACCGCCCCGCCCCCAGAAGCAAAATAAAACCATCTCAGGTTTGCATGAGCGTGTGGATTTGACCATACAAAGGTTGAAGTTCCCTCTGGAGGACTGCTGACTGAGGAACGCCGGCATCTGCAATGGCAGGATCCTTCCTAGACACCTCCAGGTGCTCCCTCAGCCTGCAGAGGCTTACACCGAAATCACTGGCCATTCCCAGAGACTGTTCCTTCCTTCTAGTAAGGTGGCGGCACAATGACCCTAGCCAAAATGGTACTGAAGCACTTCGAAAAGCTGTCCTGCAGGCTTGACTCTCCACAAAACATGTCTTTGCTTTCATATCCCTTTCTGAGCACAAATGCATGCTCTTAAACTTGCAGCCTGCATGAAACATTTTGGTCACCTGCACAACACAGGAAAAAAGCTGTGTGAGAATGCCTTTAGCTTGGCTTGAACTAGGACAATTTAAAATAGTCACATTCTGCTCTTAAGAGTTTTCAGTGTTAGCCCCTGTAATCAGTGCTCATTGTCTCCCTTTTGGAAACCTGTATTGTGTGTCACCTCAGCTCGCCTCATTTCAGATTCTAGTTACTGAATCTGATTTTTATTTATTTCTAGATTGAAGATTCCTTTATCAATGCAGATACATAAAATAAACCTCTACAGTTCTGTTATGATAAATTATCGTTACTATAGTTTACCTAAGTACCACATGATACACAAGCATGGAGCAGCTTTTCCAAAAGACAGAAGCTTATTGAACATTTGTACCATTATTTATAATTACACCCAATTTTATTCTATCCAGATAGCACATTAAAACCACTCACTGAGGTTTGGTTGGGGTTTTTTTGGCATTTTAAAAATAAGAACTTCAAACTGTTCTTATAATTTCTAGTTCATAGTCATTAACAGAGACCTATCCTTTCCTTGGTTTTATTTCTGCATACAATGCCTTTGCTACATATCTCTATGTATCTTTTAGTCATTATTTTCACTTTCTCTCCAAACAGCAGCAACAACCCACACCTAAAATCCTATTGCTTCCTTGCCCGTGATTTCTTAATACTTAACAAAAGAATTCAAGTAGTCTCAAACTATGAATGTTTCTATTAAAAACAGAACACCTTTACCTAATTTACATCTTTATTATTAATATTATTATTATTTATGGACACCATGTAAGTTTCTAGTCTTGATAATATATTTATTTTGACAATATATTCTAACCAAGTGCTTGATTAGCTACTTGTTTCTGCTGTTTATAGAAGTCCCCTATCACAAGATTTGTCTGCAATAACAGTGATTCTTTTCTATGTGAGACCATACATTTTCAAATCATGAATGACAGTGAAACAAGTAAACCCACTAAAGTGAAAGCAGACTGCAATTCTCTTCCTTTTCATCCATTAACTTAATCAGTTTCCCTGCTGACAAGTACATTCATTTGAATGTAAATTAAGAATGACCATATAACATGCTATTTCTTGTTTCAAGTGAATTTCTAAATCATTTCCCTTGTGTCAAGAATACCCCTCTACACTTTTAAAATCAATATAGTTCTCATCCTTTCTTGACTAGGAGCTCCCAAACCAAGCAACCAAAGAAGTAATCCCAAAATACAGCCAGAAAAGGTCAGCACTGAAGTTGAAAGCCAACTAAGGTTAAGTAATTACTGCAGATTTTCCAAAGTTCTTATCATTCAGAAACTCTCTTTCTGACACTTCATGGCCAAAATTCAGATATCTTTAAGTATTCTAGTTCTAACTTATTTATATCATAAAACTCAAGACGAACACCAAAACAATCGTATGTGGATTTGAAGTTTTCAAGTCAATTTATAGGAGTTATGCTCCACCTGGAACAATTAACATTATTTTTCAGACAATCACACAGTCATAGGAGTGACAGTTGGAAGGAAACACTGCAGGTCAGTTCGTCCAGCCGTCCAGTCAGGCAAGGACCGCTACTAGCACTAGAACAGCCATGTATTTCTGTAGCTGACTCTTGAAAACCTGCACAGATTCCACGTGTCGACATCTGCAGTTGTGTAGCCACATTTGGAACATCATTGTCCACGATAAAACAACAAAGGGTTCAGAACAACATCTTTCAAAGATCCGTAAGTGTCAGATTTTCAGGTGGCCTTTAAAGCCAAACATCCACCTCATTTAGATATGGATGGGTAAATCTGACAGTTACAGCTATCACCCAAATTTGGTCCATGTTAGACTACAATACGAATTTCTCTCACAGTCCATATAACTTTTTCAGGTAACTTCAGATGCACGTAACTTCTGATTCATCAGCTGAGAGGAAAAAATAAAATATTCCTGGTGCCACAAGAACAAAATATCAATGCACTGTGCTGCACTGCAGAGTAACAATAAGCTGAACTTTCAAGGAATTCAAAGTCCATTGGTTAACTATTCCAAAACTCCTGAAGCAGGTTTACTTTTGCGCCCTTCCTAATATCTTGTGCCTGTCAATACCTGTCACCCATCTTCTTCTGGATGAATATTTCTCATTCAGTACAACCAAGACAAATGAAGTGCCCGTGGATATACACATGCATCAAATAGGTATGCATGCTCAGAATCACTAAGGGATGAGAGAATCACAAACTGGAATAGAGCGCAGAAATTGAAATCTTACATGAAGGGTTGAGGTCATTGTTTCAGTGATATTCCAGGGGAAAGGTTCTAAAATTCTAGCTGAAAACTTTAGAAGACAGTCTCTCAGAGAACATATATATGTGTGTGTATGTTTGTGTGTGGTCATATGGCCCTTTGTTACCATTGCAGCTATAGAAAAACCATAATTTTCTTTTAGATAGGCCATAATAACCTTGCTATTACTGCAGTAGGGGTCCTATCAAGAGTCCAACAATACAGTTTTAAGTCAGATCTGGTATCATTACTGTAGATGACAGTAGCTATAGTGAAAACAGGCTGAAGTGGTTTCCCAGGAGGTACATACTCAACGTTACCTACAGAATGACCAACTGCAAACTTTCTGGCACCTCTCTTTGAAGGGGTAAGGAAAGATAGGTTATGACCCCCAGATAGGAGCAGTATAGACATCACAGCCTAGAATTAATGGTTACAAGGTAGAATTAAACTAGTAGCAAGTCTAACTGTTATGACACAGAGGTCAACACTGTCGGGCAACTAAGGAAACCACGGGCCTAAATAGTTTTGCATACAGCAGTGGAAAACTACGGTTTCCCTCTACTGAGCAGGAGCCACCTGAAGATGATGCGCAAGCCACACAACAGTACAGCAAGCAAAGGTGGCCAGTCAAAATGTTGGCCCTTCAAAATGTCACCACAACACCTGCAGAGTCTGGAAGCTGCTAAATCCAGGTAGCCTCCAAAAAAGGGTTTTCAAGTTCAAAACCTCAAACTTAGTTGTATGAAGTAGGTGGAAATCCATGCAGAAAGGTAGAGTGAGCTGAAAGGGGACAGGACCTTTGAGGAAAGAGATGGTTTTGGAACTGGATATGACTGTGTAAAATCAGCTTAGTGTTTGGGAAATATCAGGTTGCTTTGGAGAGGGACAGGAATAAGAAGCGGGGACTGAGGAACTCCAGCAAAGATTGAGGTTGCCATGGGCCAGCCTCCTGCTCTAGCAGAACACCCTAAATGTATTTCAGATTGGAAACATCCTTAGGACTGGTATGAATACACCTACCCCCGCTTCCCACATTGGACCATCTATTTAATGCCCAAATTAGCATAATTTCTACAAAGAAGTAGAATCTGTGGTTTCCAAATATACAAGCACAGTTTTTACCGCACTAATAATGTTTACATTAATACAGTTACATTTAGACTACCTGGCACAACACTGCCACTGAACTATGAACTGTGCCACTGCTAGGGGTACTAGCCTTTTTTAAAGAAACCTGCTCCCTTCTCCAAAACTCTTGGTGGAAAAAATACTCTGTAGACCATCCTAACCTGTTAGATGTTCACTCTGTCCTTATGTTTATTCCTTGACCACTCCACTCACTTTGTTTGCCTTCCTGGGTGCATCCAAGGTTTTAAAACCTCTACTGTAATCATTTAACGAGGCTTCTTGTACAGTAAAATGCCCCATGGTCGTAGGCTGAATAAGGCTAGTGTCAGCTATTGCCCTGCAAAAAGATAATATGTATGTGCAGATAGGGTCACATGCCAGGGAAAGTGGTTAATGTGGAGAAGGTATCAGCTAATTCTTGGCTCATTCCTTTGAAAGAAAATAGGTTTAGTAAACGAATCATCATGTAGTTTTAAAGATTACTTCACATCCATACTTTCTTCATCTTTTGAGTTTCCACCTTTCCTTGCTCAAAATATAGCAGACTTTAATTTCACACAAGGAAGACTATAGCTTCACATTAAGATCAGATTCAAATCTGCAAAACTCAGGAAACTTGGAACCGTTAACTTTAAGGTTATATCCCACTATCGAATTACAGAATTATGTTCATTAATGCAGCTATGGCTGCAACCCCCCAATGTGTTTACCACTGAAATAGCTCTGTGACAAAGCATTATGCCTTCTTCAAGAAGTCATAATAAAAAACCCTGAAGTTCTACTGCAACAATGCTGTTTTTACAAAACTTTCACAGTTTTACAACTTTCACCTGACAGACCATAGAGATAATACTTTTTCAGGCTAAATGATTTAATCTTTCTGGACAGATTTCATAACTACAGTGGGTATAGATTATGTGTGAAAGGGGGTGAACTAAAATCTAATTAGATTTCATTTTAAGTCTAGTTCCTGCAATTATGACTTCTGAATAAAAGTGGTTGTTATTTAGCAGGGTAGCCTAAGCAATGCACATAATTGTTATAATTATTATGTACCTAATGATATCTAATAGGAGTCAGCATTGTAAATAAATGTTGTAGACTGTTCAGAAGGGTGGCCTGCACTTTGCAGAAAACTAAATAACAAAGGTTAATAAATATGTTTGCAGATGATTGTTTTACAGGAACCCTGGGCAGCACTATCTGTTGGAGATTAGCTACATTAGGACTCAACAGACCAGAAAACATCCAGGATAATAGTCTTGGTACTAGCTTATAGATGCAGCATATTAAAATAGCTAAACTAAATTCCTTCTTTCCCCAATACTCCTCAAGTATAAGCTATACTGTTAATTCTTTTATAAGATTACTTAGTGGACAAAATACAACTTATTTATTGAATAAATCAGAGAACATGAAATCAACGATACAGACAGTTCTTCTGTTCCAAGCTCCTATTTAATTCTCTGAATTTAAGAATATAAAATGGATACTGCTGTTTGAAGTGTGGATTACAATAGCTGCAGATGCTGTCTAACCCCTATTTGCACTGTATTAGCAGAAGAATTGTATTTATGTAATGAAGACAATGTCCACTGCTGATATAGATGACACATTATAGATTTAAAATTGCATGTGTTTGCAAAGTGCATTTCAGAACCTTCAATTTCCAAAGTCCATTGTGTTTTCAATTATCTACCCACCCAGGCAAACTAGGGAGAGACTAATCAAGCATAATGTCCTCACATACTTCCCACTATGCCTTCCTTAGAGAGGTCAAAGAGCACTGTCAGATCACGATTGCAGCTTGCTCTGCCATGGGAAACACTGGTATGATTTACAGTTTATAGTCTCCATCACTAAATGTAGCCATTAGTAACAGTATGCCTAGCTACAAAATAATTAAACATTTTGCTATTTAAAGTTTTCTCACATGACTTCTGAGGTAATTTTAACATTTTGAAATTATTTTGGTAGCGGTCAGTTTAGGTTCCAGAAAAGAAAAAAAAAAACCAAACCAACAAACAGCTTGTGGTAAATGTTCCAGTACTGTATTTAAGGCTCATGGTTTGAATAACACATGTAATACAGGCTGCAAATGAGGGGAAAGGGTATGTGTATCTCACATGTTAGTGGATGGGTTATAAACTGATTGCTGTCCTAGAATAAAAGGGCATAATCCAGACAGGAGGCAATTAGGTGACTGAATTGGAGGTTTGTAGATCGTCACATAAAAGCTATCCCCCAGAGAAACTTCCATCAGAGATGAGAATTGGCCACTCGCTCACCTCTGTGTTGAGCCTGCTCATGTTAAACTATCACTGCTGTGAGAACGGGCACGTTGTTACACTTCCCCATCACATATAATAGGCTCTGGCATCATCAGCTCATCCGGAGAGGAGAAAAATTTATCTAAGATCCTGCATATGATTTCATTTTGTATACCCAAAAGAATGACACCTCTGAGACAGCTGAACAGAAGGAGAAGGTAAAAGTCATCCCTATCAATACATGTGCCCTTTCCTCTACTCACTGTTACTGGAAGGCAGAGCAGCTTAGAAGTTTTATCCTACCGTATACCTATCATATACAAGCCATAAATGTATAACAAGAAACAGTACATTACAACATCTGCCTCAGAATATGGTCCTTTAAATATGTGAAGCATATAACAATAATGAAATATTGCCTTTAACCTAAGTTGGGTATATTAGAATCTACTAAAGGTGCAGCTGTCACAGTGAAAGCAATCGGTCAACTGAACATTATTTTACAACATTAAGAAGGGTAGCAATGCTTTTGGAACAAACAAGAGCGCTCCTTTCTGGCTCAGCTTTCAATTCAGGAATAATGTGAAATTATGAAGTTGATTCAGCTCAGAAAAAGCATAATTTTTTAATCACAATATTTTTTAAGCCACAAATGGAATTCATTTTAACCATTCATGAATTAAAGATACGCTTTGAAATTGAGTCCGGCTTCCTAAAAGCATATATAATATATCTATACAGCAAACTTAGGCACTAATGTAAACCAAGTTCTATTTACATTTTGATTGCTACCTCATATCTATCAATTAATGTACTGTACTCATAAAACACAACCTTCAACACCCAGCTGACGTGAAGAACTTCCGTATACATTTCAGGCTTAGTTTCTACAGATAACTTCACACATAGCATTGCCAATAAAGTACTGTACTCTGGTTTTTATCTACCTAAAATTTATCTAATATTATATGAACCAAGTTTTCTTCAGTGAATTCCGTGCCTTAAAAAACACAGCCTAACAGAGCATTAAAGCAACAAAAACCAGCCCATTTCACACACGTTAACAGAGCTCTAACAAATTGCACATGAAGTCACAAACACCATTTTTTCATTGATACCAGTAATAATTTTGATTCAGAGAACTAACATTTTCCTCATCAAAAAACCCCATTAAAATAAAAGTCTCTCCTTAACTTTCCATTGGCTTTAACAGGAGTTTTTGCTTAGCCAACAAGTTGTGTCTCCCCGTTAGGCTCTGGCATCAGGAATACACGGACGGTCAGAGGGCTTAAAGAGTGACCCTTTACTCAGTGAATAAAAGAATCTGAAAAAGAGGTATTCAGTAAATAAAAGAATCTGAAAAAGAGGCCCAGACCCAATTTTATTTTTTTTACATACATATAATTTCAGTAGTATCATGCAGGTGAACAAGGGAAGCTGAACTAGTGTTAAATGCTTGTTTCTACACAACTGACCTGCAACACAAGCCAAAATATGCCCAAAATGAAGCATTTTATTAGACAGCAAGTTGAGTATCCAGATGGAAAAAAACAGGATTCAAAGTATCACTAAAAATTGTGAAGTTCATCCCTGTTTATAAATACAAGATACAGATGCAAGCCACGAATGCTATGGAACTGAAACCATTCCTCTCTTTCTCTTGCCCACTTAAATCAGCACACTGAGCAATCCAGGTCTCGTTTATTGATTATCCTAGCTGCTAGGAAGGATGTGGCTGCTTACACTGGAAGAAACAAGTCCGCACGTCAGGGAAGGGCCTTCCAGAATGGGCCACAGCTCAGTCCTTCAAATTTCTTCAAAGAAGGAAAGATTATTTATTTAAAGCAGGTTGGGTGTTTGTGTTTTGTGCCATGTTCAAATCCCTTGATAGCCACCATGTGTCTTTCCCCTGGAGCTGGTGCTGTGAATACAAATGGTTTGTTAGTCATGGCTACACTGGGCTATTTAAGCAGATCAGAGCTACACAGAACAACATCAGTGTGAAGCAAGGAATAGAAACTGTTTTGCTTTGAGAAAGAATGATGCCATAAGGAACTTAGCATGCTAAAACAGGGCTGGGGCATGCATGTAGGCAGTACAGCTGGTGGAGTTAGCGATCACTTGTATGCAAATAGGTTGATGAAAAGCTTTGTGCCATCGCAGTGGGTCAGTGCCCACCAGGGTGGATTTCATGGCACTGGCCACTGAGCTCTTGAAAGATCAGGTTGCAGCGTCTCAGTTGAAAAGGTCTCTTTCAGAGATGTTTGCTAGTTCATTTCAAAATCTGGCTCCAGTAGTATCAGTTATACTGGATGAGACTGCAAATTTGTTCCGGTAACTAGAGCTTGTTCGTATTTATTGCACATCCCCCCCAGGAGCCTACTCCTTAAGGAGGAAGTCTGCTGCACAGTATTGGGAAACTAAACTTGGGAGCTTTTGTCTCAAAGCTTTCTATACTTTCAACAGTTTTCTGTGTAATTGGCACACCTGTGTAGGTGCCACCTAGGTGAATATGACTCCTAACTCAGGTGCTTCAGTTATGCGCTGCGTTGCTCAGGGTAAAGATCACCATTTAATTCTAGCACGCCAAAACTGAAATGCTGCCATTATGCCTAGAGACGTTTCCATAAGAAGCAAGGTTTGTCATTACATGAAGTGTCGAAATTTACTATGTTTAATCTGCCAGAAATCACTTTTCTGCAAATAGACTTCCAAAGTTGACTATAAGCTCATCTTTTTTTCCTCATTCCTTTATTTTCCTGCACTGGAAGACGTCTACTGAACACAATAAAAAAATATTGCAATGAGAACAAATCTGATGCAAGGAAACTATGTGTTTGCCCTTACTTAGCAGTTCAGCAGAGGGATGATTGGCAACTTATGTTACTTTTATTTTTTGTTAATATTATCTACAGATTATTTTGTTATTAATCTTTTGGTGAACTTTCTCCTTAGAAGAGGCCTAACAACTAACTTCCTCTGTTTAAAGGCCAATCTCAACAGCAGTTGGAAGAGATGTAGTTGTTCTTTAAACATTATTTAGCTCACAGCAATGTCTTTTTCCATCTTTTAAATGCCCAAACCTTCAAAAACTTCAATTGAAAACTGGTGACTGAGGACACCTTAAATATATTTAGCTTTTAAGATGCGAGTAGGTAATAAAGCCAGATAAGCTCCTAAAACTACAGAAGATAAGTAACTTCACATATTGAAGTCCCAAGCATGCGTATTCACTCTTTTTACAGAGACCCTTGCCATCTCACTGACTCACTGTGTGATGTTTAGAAGCTTCCTGTGTTGCCTCCAAAGCCATCAGACACTAAAGAATGTGAGGAATTTTGCTCATCTTTGCATTCACTTCTGGTGAACACAAAAAGAATGAAATGAAAAAAAATCATTTAAAAAAAGAGAAACTGAATAAAAATACAGTGATCGTTATGAAACGGTTCTCAAAACTAGAACCTCAGAATGAGCTGCATGGACTAATGTACATTTAGTTTGTCTTCAGGATTTTATCTGGTCATGAAAATATCAAATATTATATTGGAATAGCTTTCGAGTATCTTCTCTTGACTCTGCATGGATTGAAAACATAAATCCAAATTGATTTAATAATTTCTTCTGAGAGAGATTTAACAAACAATTATGTAGCTTTATACATTCAGGTAGAATCAGGAAATAAATGGATTTTTATGATATGCCTATGTTTGGGAGGATTATTTCAATTTGCTACATAGATATGACCTACATTTTCAAAAAACAACAATAATTTCCCAAGAAGACTTTAACACTATCTATGCTTGTCAATTCCTTGTGACACAGGAAAAAAACCACTTCTGAAATTTGACAAAAGAAATCAAGTTTAGCTCTTAATATACATATGCATTAAAAAAAAAAAAAAGGATACTTTTATATGTCTGGTATTTATAATTTAAGATTATAAAAAGCAAGCTCACATGTTCCTTCCCCATCAGCACCGAGCTTCTTTACTTTGTGAAACTTAGCATGTATACACTTGAACAGTGTTTTGGTAACAAGCTAAAGGAAAAGAAAATTTTATAATATAAAGCAGCTTTATAACACAGAATCTTTAGAGAAGAAAATCTGTAGTTTTATATGAAGGTCTATTTAAGGACAAGGAAAATGAAGAGATTACTTTGCACACAGAAAACCCATTTTAACCTAGCAGAGCACCACGAAGTTGGGTAAACAAACGTTTCTCATACGAAAGCATTTACAGTGTGTATTAAAGGAATAATTTACATTTTTTATAAACTCAAAACTAAGGCTAATTTGAATGTCAGCTTCTAGGCTAGTGACTCCAAAGGTCTGTTTCAGGTTTTCATGCTGGTTTTCATTGCATTTCCAACACAGTGGGGGGAAAAAACCCCAACAACTCAAACACTAGCTATATACTCTTGGTTTATAGCTAAAAATCTTTAGTCCCAATCTTGGTTACTTTCCTTGAAGATTACGCATTGTACTGTTGCATATAACAAATACCCTGACAGTAAACTCAAGTACAGATAAACTGAAATCCAGTGAAAAATTATTGGCATTAGAAAATATTTATTATTTTGTATTTATGCTTTTAGTCACGTCCATGCATTAGCTGAAGCCCAACAGAGAGTCTGCTGTGATTGTTTTAATTTAACAGTATAACAGAGGCTTCCTCTCCTTTTTCCCTCTTGGAACACTTTGGTTCACTAAGGACAGTTGTAGTTGACTTTTACACTGAGGACAGTTCTTTAATAACTGTGAAGGTTAGAATTTATTTGTATATCCCTTTAACTGCATGGGTGTTATATTCAAGACTGTCCCTCACGTACATGCTTTTCACATTTCTGTTTGCTTTCTACAGGCACCAAAAAAGATGTCAAAGAAAACTTCCTGCATGTAAGTTTCAACTATCTTAGAATTTTATAACCATTTATGCTAGTAAATATGGAGCAACAAGTCCCTTGTATTTTGCCATTTTGGAGGAATGTAAAGATGCATTCCTTCCACATCCCATAACTCTGAAATAGGAACTTGGCCACCAGTTTTGCTTCTTTGAAATTATTCTTCAAGATCAGGTCGCAGTTTCAGAAACCAACCAACCTAAAACTGACAGCTAAAATCTGCACATCTACTATTTTACAATCTCCACTGTTAATCAGAATGTAGCAGTATTGTTGATGAGGGGCTTTCTTGTGCAAATCCCCTAGCTGCCTTATTTTTTTTTTTCCAGTGAATGATTAATCCTATCTGAAAAGAAAATGTTTGAAATGTTCTCCGGAGAGGAATTTTTTTCCTTTCCATTGACTGTTGAATAGAGAGAGACTACGAGTGTAGACTAGATCGCTCAATTTATTTAAAACTGAAGTTGGGTAGGGTATTCAGAAGATAACCCTTTTTATAAACTCCAAGTAGAGCTTGTGGTGCATGGAACGTGTCAAATGTGAAAGTGGTGAGCAGGATGGACTGAACATCATATTCAGCAGATCAGCTGGGCAGACAACTGAATCTTGCACCTGCTGGAGATAGGTGCTTGTTGACTGTGTAGTGAAACTTTCTCCTCATTGTCAGTAATTACTCTGATATTTTTATTTGAAGTACAGCGCTCGTAGCACTGAGCTTCTAAAAAAGTGAGAGGTTAAATTAACTAGCACTCAACTTCAGTTACGAAGAGTTCTCATCAGCAGTATGTTTCATAGTTATTGTAATCAGCTATCAAAGAACACATTATTTTGGTAGTACCACAGTAGGATGAGTGGCAGCTTAGGTTATCTGAGTTAAACTGAGTTCTCTTTGTTCACTTTAGCATAAGTAATAGCAATCTTGGAATCAATCCAGATTAGGTTTAGTTTATAAACAACAACCAATTCAAATCCTCAGCATATGTTACCTACCAGTTTCTGAGATATGGGTTAATGTAGACTTTATAACTGATAATGTGTATCCTTAATTCTTTCACAAACTGAAACAGTAGAGTTTATATACAATGCTTTAACAATGTTCCTTGTAACATTACAGTGATCACCAGGCCTAAAATCTTGCAAGAAATTAACTGCCCTATTGAAATTAACATTTTAGTATGGATGTATACCAACGTGCATCAGATCCCATGTTTTCAGGCAAGGTTAAGCAATACTCAGAAAAGAAGCCTTTTCCAGAAACTGGCACAGATGATGTGGTACACTGAGTTTCTCCCTCGGGTTTTGAAACGAAGGATTTTCCCTAATGTAGTATGAGGATATTTTTCTGCTGAAGTGAATGCATTTGGAGATAAAATAACAGCTTAGGGGTTTGAATTTCTGTAGCTCCTACTGGCCCAGTTGGCCACAGTCTATTTATCAAACTAAGTTAAGCCTAGTCTCCTAACGTGTTAGATAACTGCATTCTATTTGACTACATTATTTCCACTGTGTTTTCAACTGCAGTATCAAGTATCTGTGTGATGTTCCAATTTGGGGAGGAGTTAGGAAAAGTCACCGTGTTCCTGGAAGAAGATAGCGTAAACCTCTCTACTGGATTTGTATACAAGTTGAACACTGACCTACTTTAGCAGCAAACTCTGCGTACCTTTAAAAAGCAAACTGTAAACTTTTAGGGTGAAGTACCCTCAATGAAGATACACAAGGGGTGTTTCTCTGCCCTTCCTTCTAAGGGAGCTTTTAGCTCAAATGCGTGGCTGAAGTCAGTCTGAACAGGTTTCATCACATAGTTATTTGTCCAAGGGAAACAATGGGGTCCTCAAATTATCTGAACACACATAATGCTCGTAAATGCAGTTTATCATAAGCAAGAGGAAGATACCATGAGAATTACTGTTTAAAATACCAACAGCATATTGCTGATGCACAAAAAAGTAGAGGTGTGGCAGGAGATTAAATTTGTTACGTTTAGCATGTCATGTCACTCATGTTAGCCTGAGCCTCATCATGCTGCTTCTCATCAAACATCAAAAACAGCATTTAGCAAAGCTCTTGGAAGAAAAAGAGTTTACACAGATGAAGCAGGGTAGGGCATGGGGGGTGGGGAGGGCAGCTAGAAAGCAGAAAACAACTAAAGTAACAGATGACCATTTAACAGGTGACAATTTCACTGGTTTATTAATAACTTCTACCACAGTGAGAGGCAAACAAATTTTTACATGTGCTGTTTTAAGGGGACAAGATATTTCACTGTTAAAATAAGATCTTCCTTGGGCAAAAGGTACAGTTACTGCCTCCACACAGAAGCACAGGAACAGACACAGCTAAACAATTTGCATACAAGACTGCAAAATTACATACCTGTGTCTGGGTGGAAAGCTAGATGGTTATTTGGGCAAATGTTTGCTGTGGTTGCACAGGTTAGTGAAGTGAATGTGAGGTATTTGACATAACCTATGTGTTTCACAGTAGATCAAAGTGGTAGAGTGAACTGTATAAAGAAGAAGGAGGGAGTGGGGGAGAAAAAAAAAAAAACAGAAAGAATTTGGTTCTAAGCATACAGGAGATCAACCATTAATGCTGAAGAATCAAGCCCACCCACCTCCAATCACAGTATGCTCACATACATGAGAAATATCTCAATATACTATTGAAAAGCTTGCATAATATCTAACGCACAGAAGACTGGGACAGTTTACCTACGTACCAGATGAAGAGACCAGTCATTGACTCTTCTAAGCAACACCTTCAGAAAGCACCTTCTTGAACACAGTTCCAAGAGCACTACCAAGCCTGTCCTTTTCATATAAGTTCTAGTTTTCCTGCTATTTTAATCTCCAGAATAGATCTTTAGAATTATCTTGTGGTTACTTCACTGACATACTATGACTTCAGATATGCCACACAGTACTCACCAAAGCAGCCTTTCTTAAAATCAGAGTCAGGAATTGGAAAAAAAAAGTGATTGTGGTAGGCATAAGCAGAAATAAGGAGCAGATACAGAGCAGCTAGAGCACCTTGAATGCTACTGCCAAGCCATGCAAATAAGAGCCTGTCCTTATTTCCAGACTAGTTACTGTGAGGTCTCATCATCTGTTACCAGTTGTGGCACAGGCTGTTACACAAAGGTTATTAGGTAGACATCAGCATGTTTAGTCATAGTATTACTGAGGACAGTATGAAAAAAAGGGACCACAAGACATCAGCAGTGCCAGTCTGGGCAACATGATTTGTTTCTTCAATAATTTGTTGAATTCAGTCTCCCATTTCTTTTTTTCTCCCATCAGGAGATTCTTCAGGAATAACAAAAGAAAAAAAAAAAAGCTATCATATAGAAGTAAGCAGTTTTGTTCCCTTGGAACCACCTTGCCAGCATCTCCCAAAGACTACCACATAAACCACCTGGATCAGCTGTTTGATTTCCGTAACAGTCAACGAGATCGGTGAGGAAAGGCTTATGGTTCTGGTGAGGTCTCATGCATTACACTTTTCTTGGTGTCCTGAGGACTCCGATGTAACAATAAGTGGAAGCACTGCCCAAGAGGATGAGTGCAAGATTATTTCACCTCTATCCCTAGAGAAGGAGGTGTTGTTGAGTTTTGCTGAGTGAGGTAACATGCTCAGTTTGTGTCAGAGGGGTACCATCGCCCACTTTCTATTTACAACTTCAATTTGTTTCCTGGCACTGCACAGCAATGGTTAGCCCCTGAAAACTCCCAATAAGCCTGTGACAAAGGTTCGTTAGGGGTCTTGATTTGTTCCAAAGAACTGCACAATAGGAAAAGACAAACTCCAGAAGTATAACATTTTACTACATGCAGTTCCTCACCAAAGGCAGGTTGCAGCTTTAGTTAAGTCAGCTAGACTGACAGAGACACAGTTCCATAAGGGTTTAAACTGCCCTCCATTTAACCAGATTTAGCACACAAATGGCTGGAACGCTGTGTATGAAATACTTTTCAAACTAGCGCCCACAGACAGCCGCAACCTGCCATGGCATTAGCCATCTCACGTGCAGGAAGAGAGGACGGCTTCACAGTCTGCAGAGGTAATGGAATTTAAAAACAAAACAGAGTTATCAACGTGCAGAAAGTAATAGTATGGGCACATACGCAAGTGGATGTAAATTCTTGAATCTATTAATACACTCCCCTCCCTCCTAGGTTGCCAGGGCAACGATATTGTCCACCTGCACACCATGTGGCTCAGCTTTTTAGCGAACAGTGGGCCACGCTTCTCTCCACTGACTTCATTTCATTGTCACACATTTACATAGCAACAACGTGACAAATGATAGACCGAGATCAAGACAGGAGGAAGATAACATCCGAGTTTCCCTGTTCATACAGCTGCTGACCACCTTTCATTTTTCCCAGAAGTTTGCCCCCACAGCGCTAACGCGGGAATAGGAAGTAATACCGTACGGTCACAGCCTGCAGCCCCCACTGCCTGCCACAAAACCAGCAACTTGCAAAATGCAAAAAACTGTCCTTAAGTGTACTGACAACCGTAGCAAATCCAAGTAACCATTTGAGTATGCCTTCAGTTTTCACTTCCATGTGTTTTTTGCTTTCTTTGTGTTTTGTTTTTCTTTTACTTTACTGCTGTACAACCTTTTGTCTTTCTCTCTACCCATGCTCCTCCTCACTCAACTGAGAAAAATCACAAGTTTGAATTTAATCCCACAAATAATTGCAGGTTGGGGTTTTTTTGACGGGCAATATTTTCAGGGTGGGGAAAAAAAAACATTTGATCTTTTCAATTTTAATATTTTTTTAAAAACCTTAGTTAAGTTCAATTATAATTAAAAAGCCCGACTATTACAAAAGTCAACTAAATGAAACCCATGATTCACAGGCATGTTAAACCGCAGATCTGATAAGGTTGATTACTCTGATGTATTGCCATGGTCTAGAAGTACTTGTGGTAATTCTAAATGAGCTGCCACCTCTAGGCTGCAGGTGTGTATTCCGAAACACTAGCTCAGGCCCCAGAAAGCTCTCCAAAGTGAATATAATAAAAGTGCACTATCACCTTGCAACCCTGCTTTTGCCTGCAGAGGTGGGTTGTTCCACATTACCGTGCCTTGCAGTGCAGCACATCCTTATGTGCTTTGCTGATGACTGTTCTTAAAGTCCTAAGACTAAGTCATTCAAAAGATAACATGGGCTTTTCAATTTACAGATATTTTTTTTTCAAATCAGATTTTTTTAGCATGTAACCCTCTATATCTTCGATTTAAAAATGCTTTTATTGATGTAGCATTTTAGATCTTGAGTGCTTTTTATCAAACTGGATACTGTTACCTTTTGTACTGTTATACCCCAAGAGAAAAAATCAATGAGGATGTTTGTAAAGAGCCAGAAAGGAGAACTAGGCAGTTCTAGGCTTCATTTCTTCTCTGTACACTTTAAACTCATGAAGTATCATTATCTTAAAATTTGTGTTACTTTCAATTTCTTCTAGGACAAGACAGGTGATGGTAAGGAATTACCTGTGTATTTTTTTTTGCATTTTACCCTTCCTACCCTTCCTTTTCTCTCTTTCAATCCCTCTTCCTCACCAGATTCCTACATACATGAACCACAGGAAAACAAAGGAATGAACAAAACCTGCCATTGAGATTGTGAACACAGAATTCAATCTGAAGGATCAGAGCATACAACCACAATAATTCTATTACCACAGTCAGACATCGCAGATATTAAGTCCCTATTAAGAGAGACAATAAAAATGAGCTATTTTATGCCTTTTTTTTTTAATCTGGCAGGTTTTTTTCAGATGGGTGTTGATACCAGTTATATGGATGCAATACACAGGGAACCACATTCAGAAATGAAATGCAAATAGGATTTTTAAGAAAAGCTTTGTTAAATGTATAGCATTTGCCTGAACGTGGAGAATTCACACATGATTTATTTAGTAGAAAAGAAAGAAGTAGCTTTGTTAAAAACCCAGATCAATTAATCACACTTATGAGCAAAACAGGGATAATCCCATAGTACTCTGCAGATTTATTTCATTTCATAACATAAAAAAATAGAGTAATACTGATAGTTAAGCCAATATAATGCTACATTTACACAATACTGAAAAAGTTTTCTAATAAAGAGGAGGAAAAAAAGGAAATTACACAGCAAAACTCTTGTTTCTGACTTTGAAAGTTTGCTGTTGAATTTATTTGATTATGTTTAAATCAGGTCTATAAGTAAACTCTACTGCAATTTCTCAGATCTCAGAATACTTTCGTTAACTTGACAGCAAATCTTTGTGCCTAACCCACCAATATCTTCAGAAATATGCCAGAAACAAATACCCAGATAAAACTTCATCAGATTGCAATCCCATATTTTCTTAAAATGTTTCTTCTCTGTCTCTAAATGCTGTCCAAGAATTTTTTGCTACTCCCCTATAAGGAATTTTGTTTAACTTCCATTAAGTGACTAATTCCTCAGATGGTATATTTCTGAGTGGTTCCATTGCCAATTACACCAGCTGACAAACAGCCACTGCATTAAAAAAAAAATCCATATTTTTAATGACTCCCTTGCTGTCCTCCATGTACGTGTGTATGTCATGACATACAGCTTTCTACCATCTGCACCTCTTCCTTTATATATATGCATTTTGTATTATAAATTGCTTGGCTGTGAGGTATCTTGACATTTGACATAACAGCAAGGCTGGGGGGGAGCGTAAGTGCTGATCATTAGATTATTGCTGAAGTATTCGCTCCTTTCCTCCCCTCCTCCCTGTGTTCCCTGGAGACACAGGTGTTAATAAAATCAAACAAAATGAAAATGGGTCAATTATTGCAAGCTATGAACACCTACATTGTGCCATGCCTCACTAGTTTCCAATACTGCTCCGTTCTTGAGGCAACCAAAGAAAAAGACGCAATTTCATCCTGTAGACTGTGTGGTGTAAGGAAAGGACAAAAGAGACAAGATATTGCAATCCAAAGGTCAGCAACCCACTCCCTTGTATAATTATAGCATTTCATTTATATCGTACCAATCTGTCTTTGGATGGCTGATAGTAAATTAGTTAAAAAAGAGCAGTTTTTAAAATTCCTTAATAACTAGTAATGGAGTTATAAAGCTGGACAGTCATATAAGGAGATGAGCACAAGTAGTAGCTTGTAATTTATTTTATAAAAATAATAAAATATTTCAAGAGTCAGGTCTGATGTAGAAATCTAGATCTATGTCTCATTGCATACTTCAGGAATCCTGAAAACAGATATAATCCTTATTCTAAACACCACACAGATTTTGAAGACATTCACAGATCTGAACCATTCTTGAGTGAAATACACATCCAATTGAATCTTTCACAATGGCCACTTTGTGCTTTCACACTTTATGCCACTTTAAAACGTAAGCAGTATGCTTTTGTGCTGCATTCCTCATTTCCCATAATAAAGCACATACTAAACTGCACTCTTGCCTTGCATTCTCCCAAGAGGGTTTCAAGCAGTAACAAAAACTGTGTAAGAACACGAATGTTGAACATTTGCTAATATATATTAACAGTTTACACCTACATTTGATGCTTGCATTTGGTACCTCTCTAGGTACCAGGGTAAACCTTGGTCTAGTAAACCACGTAGGGTCTTAATACTTTACAGTCACAACTGAATTTAAGAAAAGATCAACCATAATAAGGAGATAGTTCTAGTCTTGGTTCATCACATATGGCACTTGAGAACTTAAATGACCTGGCCTACCTTTAGTAATGAGTGCAGGCCAACATTTTAATAGTCTGCTAGCTGTTGTTACTGAAGCAGTATCGTACAGCTCTTCACATTACCATCACTGAACAGCCAGATAAGCACAATAGGAAAAAATTCTAGATTTGTAAAACCGATCAAAGAATCACTCAATCTACACCCATCCAGTATATTGTGCAATGCCAATGACTTACCAGGCTCACTCCCTCCAGCACAGCAACGTTTCCCACTTCAATGCAAGATACTAAAATGCTATATATTATATGATTTTGTAAGAAACCAAAAGAGAAATAATTCTCTCTAAAGGTCTGGTGGAACAGAATGATTCAAGTCCTGCTTGTTAAGGATACTGGAAACTTCAGTATTAAGGCCAGATATTTCAGAGAGTTCCAATCCCTACAACTGCTGGCAGCCACTCACAGGTCACACCCACATTTCATCTACATTCTAAATATTGACCGGAACTTTGAATTCAAGACTACAGCTGCTTAGAAAAAAACTGATAAGTTTGCACTTGCAAAGCTGTCTATCTGTATTTATTTCAACCAGACCACACTAATTAATATTTATGAGGGTGAGTGAAAGAAGGATGCTCATAGCAAAAGGGAATTATGAAAACACAAGAACGTGTGAAGATGCCGATGGGACTGAACAAACGGCACCTGAGACATATATGCAGCGAGGAAAGTGCAGGACAACTGTCTATGTAGCTGCCCACACATACAGACAGAGAAATACTTTTTTCTGTGCTTTGTTCCACATGCAGTTCAAGAGAAGTCTTGGTACTTGTACCAAATACATTTACCAACACTTATTTAATAGGTTTATCTGACTTACAGACACCAGCATCTGAGACATAACTGATTTCAGGCTAATCAAAGTAACAGTGGCTGGCACATGTTAACTTCTTCAGTGGTAAGTACTAGATCTGTTACGGGTTTTAAACGTGCATGTGTTGCATATTTCTGGATTTATACCTTACATGAATATGACTAATAAAAAGTGGACAGAAGAAGAGAGCTCCGGAAAGAGCTTGTCAACAGTATTTTCAGGTGGAAAAAAAAAAAAAAAAAAGAAAAATTGGTTTTGATCTGCAGAATGTGAAGTCTACGAAGTACAACCATTAAAACAGAAGGGTAGATACTTTGAACTCATTAAAATTTCTTTTGAAGATGAAAGCAATTAGATTTCAATGAGAACTTAGAGCAGAAGCTCACATTGACATGAGAATATTTAACCTGTAGTCTACAGTGCTTCAAGCAATTGATAGTATGATAAATAATTGCTTGACTGTAGTAACCACATAGAAGGGAAAAAAAAAATATTACCCTAATCAAATACAGTCAGCATGGTGTTGCCTGTCTCTGTGCTCCACATTTCATTCTAAATTGTTCAGAAGTTTGCAGTTATAAAAACGGAAATCCTGAGTTCTTAAAGAGGAAATTGTAAAGGATTTCTTTTCCTGTCACCTCCAAGAAAACTTTGATAATATTCAGGGTCAGTTCTTCAGCTGGCATGATCAGCATAGCTGTGTTGAAGCCAGTGGATCACTGCCAATTTGTAACAGCTGAACTTCTGTTTTTACCTCAGGAACAACCCTATTGTAGAACTTTTTCCTCCAAGCCCCCATCTCTCTCTTCCCTCCCCCCTCCTCCTTTTAATTTATGGACATTAATAGCCTACTATAGTATTTGTTTTCAGGAATACCTGTTCTTTTCTTCAAGGCACAAGACTCGTATTTTCACGTTAGTGAGTTGCACTAGTGATTAAGTCTCACTCACATTTCAGTACCACCACAAAGCACAAACCAGGACTGTACAGTGATTGACCGTACAGGTAATTTTTACACTATATATTGTACATAAAGGGCAGCTCACCCCACTCAGTGCTTAGAGCTAAAAAAAGCCAAATAATTATGTTAACAAAGGCCTAAGGCAGAGATAATAGACCTTCCTGAAAAGGCAGAGCAAGTTTGTGTTGGACAGCAATGTGCACTGTGAACAGCGCCTTACAGTTAGTTTACTAAAGAAATGAGAGGGTCAGAAAAGTGAAGACACTTGCACAAATAAAGACGCCATGTCATAACTGAATGGCAAAACCAGAAACGCTCTTACAAGTTATCCCACAGTATATGCAGTGCCCCATGCAGTCGGGGTGAAACCACAGCGTATCTATCCTTCCTCACAAGAGGAGGTCACATTTACAGAGTAAGGAGTACATAAAGACAGCGGGAAAAAAACCCTATTCATTTCCTATTCAATCTCTTTGCGCTTTCCTAAACACTCAGAACCCAAATATACAGTGCTCCACAACATTCTACCAAGCACTCTTTGCACCCTGGGTAGCATTATCCCTACATAAAAAACCCTATAGAAGAATTCTTTTTATGCTTTTTTTAAGCATATAGGTACTTTCTGCGTGAATCAGGAAAATAAAATTAGGATGACGCTCTGCACTAAGACATTCCTCCTGAAAAGCTGTATAGGCAGATGTTATTTCATTGAGAACACACACCACAAATTTCACATCTTTCTAATCCTAGGCAGTGTTTCTTTTACCCCAGAATTCTTCATCTTAACAAAATAAAACTTTTATTCTTTAATCTGAACTTTGAGAATGCACCTAGTGCCAACACGCAACAGCCTCAGTGGCCCACTCTACAGTGCAAGGTCTGCAGGGCAGGTGGGTGCAGTACCACCAGCCCCCCCAATGCACACAACCCCCCCAACACAGAGCCCCCCCAGTGCAGCCCCCTCACTCAGCCAGCTGACCTCTCCTCAGACATATCCGTCCATGTCCCCTGCTGCTCTTGGGCCCTGAGCTGCATGGAATCAGCAACCTTCTCTAAAGTTCTTTCTCACACCTTCTTTGAGTCAAATTCCTGCCATCTTACTTCACAGCTCTTCCTTGTTAAGGTAACGAGGTGCACAGCTCCCAGGTGTTCTCAGGGGCACAGCTCCCAGGCTCTCTTTACTGCTTTCCTGCCAGTACTGGTAGGAAATCAATTCCACTGTAGTTGTATAAACACAAAAAACCCCAAATTCTGAAAAGAAGTCATCTAGGAAGAAAAAAATGAAAACACTTGATCCTGTCTATATTGAAATAAAAGCAGTTCTTTTCCTCTATTTCTCCCCTATAAAGAAAATTCTCTAGAGAAAGTGATTTTGTTAAGCCTTTTGATTTTGACAATAATCTTTGCCTCATTTGATAAACAGGGGTTCAGGAAATACATTTCTGACTCACTTGAGTTGCATAAACAGGCTCTTGTAGGTCCGCAGGACAGCTAGGAAGCCTGATGGTAAGTGATCACTAGTGTGATGCTACACCAGTATTAATTCACTTCTAAAAAGACAGACAAGAAAAATCAACAACATACTCATCTACAACAAAATGTATCAATAAAGACCTAGCTTTTAGCTAAATTAGCCCTAAAAACAATTTCCCAAGAGCATGTGACTCTAGAGCTGGACATGAAAGTGAACAGAAGAGTCACTGGGCAAAGATGGAGAATGGATAGGGCATCTGTTGGGCAAGAAACCAAGTCAGAAAGCAGAAGACCTGTGGGAACCTGGCAGAGGTCATACAGACTGAGCTAATACCACCACTGGGAAATGGGAAATGTGGATGGTATCCTTCAGTCAACTTTTGCAGTCTTCCAGAAACATTTGGCTTAATTAGAGGAATGAAGTTGTAGTGGTTTTGTTTCTCTCCTCAGTAATAAGAGCTCTACTAAACTTCAAGTTTATCTTTGACACACACAAAAAAATAAAATAAGACCCCCACTGTATTTAAAAAGTCCCTTTCAGTAAAAAATCTCCCTGAATCCCAACACCAGCAAGATTTGCTGCAAGGGGACAATCTAAAAGTCACATTTAGCCTTTAGGTAAATGATCAAATACCACGTACATTGTGGTACTTGCAAAAAAATTTGAAATGTTGCCCTTTGGATGCACAACTGAGGCACATGTGCCCCTGTCAGTAGTGCAGGGTCACAGTGATGTACTGATGAGAGGACACTTTTTTGGCTGTATACTACGTATTCTTTTCAAATTGCAGTATGCGAAAAGAATGGTTTTAACTATGAACAAAACTTGATAATTAGAGCTTGACAAAAAAGACCTTTGGAAAGTCAAAGTTTTTTATTTAAATGAGAATGGAATCTTTGGATGACCTGATGAGGAATAACCTTCATAACTATTCAGAGGATCCAACATCCGATAATTTACTCATTTGGCTGGTAATGGAAGAAACCAAAATTCAGTTTATTGCTCCAGTAAAATATGCCAAAAGTCTGCATTGGTCATACCCCAGCTGGACCACCCAAGTACCATCAAGTTTGGGCATACCTATCTTGCTGTTCCTTTTTAGACCTTGTACAAAATATATGATGAAAATACCCATTGAATTTTGGGTTTCTACAAAACACTTGCAAGGGAAGCTGAACCCAAAAGTTAAGAATGAAGGATGCATCATATCGGAACGTATTTTATTAACTGGTGCTAACTGAAAGCACTGTAACCTTTCTGAAAAATTTGTTACCTGATTGAATACCTCAGATTCCAACACGATAAGCCGTAACTACTGAGCTGCTAGCTATTTTGTCGCAAGGGAGATCTTTTGCTGTCATTTTTGCTCAAAATTCCACCACTAGTGAAACCAAGTTTGATACGTCATTTCCGATATCACTGGAAGATCCACCACCTGCTCTTCTGTGAGTGGCTGTTTTGCACAGAAATAGAAAGCTATTTCGTTCCATGGAGCTGCTGAAATAATTTTTGGTGTAGAAGGTCTTGTGTGGCAATTGCTTCTGTGATTGTTTTACAGTAAGAGTAGTGAAGACAAGGCCATGACAGTGGGTCAGGATCACAAAACTTTGTCCCTGTCAATGGCAAATGTTTCAGTTGAATGATGTGCTCCGCATTTGCAAACACTGTTAAAAAAGGTTTCATTAGCATTAATAAAACCTCCTCAGAATTCAGCAGAAAACTGACTTATGTGGAATTTAAAACTCCTATTATTACTTTAAATAATCTAAGCTAATTGAGCACTTTCCTGAATATATTCTAAGATAAAAATGTTCTCCAAATATTTGAAAGGAAGGCTAAAAAAAAAAAAAGAAAAGAAAAAAGGCTAAAAACCTTACATAAAACCCTCCCAGTACATTACTGAGTATCTGTCACGCTAAACACTGTACATTTGAGATCACTACCACAAAATAAAGATATTCCTTTGCTGGTTTGTTAGTATTGCAACCAGACTATCTAGGACGGACTAAATCTGAAAACAGGATTCAGGCACACTGTAGCATTTAATGTTTTGAAAATCCTTTGCCCTTGTAGTATTCGTAATCCTATTATGTTAAATTTAGCTGGTCAAATTCTGCTTTTACTTGAACTTCACATTTGTCAACATAGAGCGTACAAGGCATACATCAAGGCAGCATTTAACTCGGCAAAGGGAGAGATTTGATATTTGAAATACATTTTATCTTTTGAAAGCCATACATTTTTCCAATAATAAATGTTGAAGCAAGGTTCCCCGGGCTCATGCAATCTGTGTTCTTTCCCACTCAGCTAAAGATGGTATTAAGGAGCTAAAATAAAGAGAAATATTGTCATTTGGTTATGTAGTGTAATATGCTTGATATCATTCTTCTGACACTTCAGACACTTTGTTTAACAAGGAAATCAACACGAGCACACTCGCTGCTGAGTACTTCCAGGTTGAGAGTTTGTGACAAGGCTGGGTTGTCAGCTCGGAGGCTGTGTGCGTGCCACCACGCTGATAACCACACACCTCTGAGCACAGCGCAGGGGGGAACTGGCTGCCTGGTGAGTGGTAGACCCCTGGCAGCTGGTAAAACAGCAGCACTGCAGGCAGCTGCTGGCCGTATTTGGCAGACAACAGCTGCAGACATCAAAGAGAACAAAAGAGAAAAAGGAAGGTGGGAAGACTGAAGTAAAAAAGGAATGCAATCTACACTGGTTTTATGAAGTAGATAAGTTACTCTTTTTAATGATATAAACATATCCTCATACTATTTGTCTGCCTGACTTTTAAAAACAAATATTAAAAATATTTGCAAACATACACACGGAGCACCAATTCCTCAAGCATCCTACTGGAGACCCAGAGGGTTAATCCCATAAAAAATACTGGGGTTTAGTGAATAAAAAAAAATGCTCTACAAATCAGGTAAAATTTTAAAGTTATTTTGCTCAGCTAAGTAGAAATCACCAGAGAAAGTAAACTTACTATGAGTAGTATTTACTGTCATTAGAATGCCTTAGTTTTCTTGTACTATGTACGTGGAAACAGAAATGAGGTGCTCACAGTGCCCAAGATGAGAGAAGTCACATTATTAAGGTGACTTAATTTTTTCTCTGACTCTTTACAGTGGTGAGCCAAAACAGAAAACATACTGACAAAATGTGCTAGTTTACGCCTGTAGTGTACCCACTGTGTATGTTTTGGAGTGGCACAAAACGTAGTAGCTTCTTTTGATTTGTAACAGGGGACGCAAGTTGTTATCATTGTTATAACACATAATAAGCATTTGAATTGAAAGATGTAATGACTATAGGGTATGAGATTAGTGTCGAAATTCAGTTTTAAATGGTCAATAAATGGCTATGTGGTGAACGGTGGTACATACTGTCCAACGCTCAAATGTATCTGCAAAAGACCCAAATTAGGCCTTTTGAACCGGGTGACTACGTATTATACACAGAAATTCCAATCATTTTAGCTAAAACGCTCCAAAACATTCTTCCAACATTTTCTGCAGCACCTCAAAAATTTAAATACAGAAACAACAAGGTGGGAGCAACAAAACTAGCTGCATTTCAACCTCTTGATCCCACTGCCTGTAACTAAACTTTTTTTAGGTTTTGTTTTTTTTTAAAGTTTATTTAGTACCAAATCAGAACTTGGTGAAGCATTTAACTATCACACTTGCTCATTATTGGAAACAATCTTATTTTTTTTAATAAACCTGGAAAATGGAGACAGATTTCCTTTACAGATATTTTAGGTCAAACAGTTATCCACATTGCTAGCTACCTGTCTGCTTAAATCACTGGCACTTGCACGCCTGAACTTGTTCTGAGCTTGCTTGATAATTTATCTCTGTTTAATTTTTTTTTTGTTTTACACAAAGACATTGTCCTCCACCAACCAAAGCAACTAAGTAGGTGTTTGGGCAAGTGGTAATTCCATGGAGGCCAGCACAGTCCTTCTTCCCATGTACAAAGTTAAGGTCTTCTGAAGCTGTTCAACAGCTCATAGGTTTAACAGCATTAGTTTGGTGTGGCTAATGCTATCAGTTGAAACATCGGGATTTAAATTTTTAGGTAAAATTTCACAGATAAAAATATTAGGATAATTCTATCAGCTCTAATATTGGAGTGTGCATGCATACAGCATTACAGACAATGTCAGATTCAAACATGCCATCAGGAAATGTCAGATGGTACACACAATGGCTTGCTTCCCAACTTGACTCCCACAAGGACCTCAAACCCAAACTCATCAGTCCTATTTTTTTCCACATTGTACTTTCCAGTTTCTAATTGTTTCCAATTCTTCACAGAAGCACTTTCATTCAGCTATCCAATATAATATAGTATTACATAACATTTTATAAGAGACAGCTTCTACAACTAACTATATACCTTTAGGCTTTGGAACTTGATGTCATAACGGCCTTGATTTATTAGAAAATAAATCTTTTCCAATGCTTTTTCTTTTTAAATAGTGAACTGTAAATAACCAATCTAACATGAAAAATGCTAAATAGCTCCTTTAAAATTCTAACGGAAATTGTCTACAGTTATATCACCCACTGCAGAACCTTTGTGGTGATGCTTTACCTGCATATGTGGAATGTATAGGAATGTAACCTGCATATGTATGCATATTTCTGTGTTGGCCTGCTAAAACACAGAAATTTGGGTTGGGTGCAGCTAGCATGTTAAAATTGGATTATAAAACATAAAAAAAAGATCATTTTGGTATATTTGGGGCTTAGAGATTTTTACTTGAATATTAAATGACATATTTGTTGTTAAATGTAATGCAACTAACAGTCTCCCTGTCTTTTCTTCTTATTGGCAAATCTTTAATTATTTCAGTTCTGTAGTCTTGCTGGTTCAGGCTTCCCAACTTTTAAATCGTCACTGAAGAAACTTTGCTGCAAAGCTGAACTCCAGCCAGTCCTCATTTTCTGCCAGCAACAGCACTTTCTGCCTATGTTTGCATCAGATGACATGTAAATGTCAAGGCATATCTCAATGTCAGCAGCCGAGACTGGATGGAGCTGGGGCTGACTGGGCCATGCACCATGATCCTTGAGTGTAGACCTCTAGCTCTGACCTCATAGTAAACTCAACTCCTAAGCTACCAAGCCTTCCCAATTACTCCATTGTTTTGTTCCCTACAGTCTCCATCTCTAGTGTATTCTACTAGTGGGCAAGCTCTGCTCCATCAGCCCTTATTCTATAAACCATGATCAAGGCTTGTGGAGCTCAGAAGCTCTTCTCTCCCTGACAGTCTTAACCAAATCACTTTTTGAGGCTTGCCATTCCTCAGAACCCTGCCTAGCTCTGTTATCAGCAACCCAGCATTTCCAGAATGCAGTTAACTGCTTATCACTTAAAACTTTAAGTGCTAATTGCTTAGTAATGAAAACTTTAATTGCTGGGAGATTAAACCTTTAACTGCTAAGTGGCTGGCGGAGTTCCAGTCCATAACAACCAAATTTCACTAATATAACATTTTTAAATGCCCTTTGTATGAAAACTATTCTATCACACACAAGTGTGTGAAGGCCTATATGAAAGATGGTTGTTTTAATCATTTCCAGGATTGAGAAAAAAATGTGGCTGAATTAGCAATGGCTAGTTTAGGATTAAATAAAATCTCAGTGTTCATTTTAGAAATGTCTAAATTATTAAAAAAACCCAAACATTTCCCCCCTTCCTTTATTTTGCTTGCTTGTGTTCTCAGGTAAATTGATCCCTCTTGAAACACTTGCCTCAAGAGAAAGGTACTCAGTTTTGTGCCAAGTTATACCTTGTTGCATCCTCACATTGATAGGTTTACTATTGATTCCCAAAGCTACTGTGTAACCTAAGAAACTTTTCTCACCTTCTAAAACAGTATTCTGATCTTGATTTTCACAGCTTCGGAGGAAATACTGCCAGAAATGTAGCAGCTAATTCCCTGTAGATGATATATTCTCCTCTTTTACGGCAGGCGCTAATGGAGCCGAGTAGAGATGTTTAATGCAATGTTACTTGTGACACACAAAAGGGCTTACACTGGATCATGAAAGGAGATACAGGGAAACTGAATTCCTAACATACCATTAATTACTCAACTAGAAATTGGATTGGACTGAATTCTTCAGTCTGCTTTCTAGTTTCTAGAAATTTCAGAAGGGACATCAGGAAAATATGTAAGGCAAGATATCAAGTCTATATTCCTCAGCATCTTTCCACTGTATTTAGTCCATGTTCAAAATTCCAACCCATTTCTTTAAGATCTC
Source organism: Falco cherrug (assembly GCF_023634085.1). NCBI lineage: Eukaryota > Metazoa > Chordata > Aves > Falconiformes > Falconidae > Falco > Falco cherrug. The sequence continues at coordinate 6,764,241 of NC_073710.1, read as the reverse complement.
TCTCATATCACCAGAGCTTTGCAGAGGGCTTGGACAGTGTTCCCAAACACAAAACAAGAATAGCATCTCTTGCTTTTCCCTTCAGAGCCACAATATGAGAAGCTTCTGGCACTCTGATGTTCCGTCACTTTTTAATGCAAACTCTGGAAGTTCACGGACACAACGCTGCACAATCTGAAGAAGATAAATCACAGTTACTTCAAGCCAGCTGACAGCAGTTTAAGCAGCTGCAATCATCAACCACCAAGGGAGTTTCTTCTTTTATCTTACTAAATGCAAAAGTATACCAGGAACTGGTAATATCACTGGACTATCAGGAGTCCTGCTTTTACATAAATATCAGCAAGCGGTAAGTAAATTCTGTTGACGAAGTGTAATAAAACAAAGACGGTTTCAAATATGACCATTCCCTGATGCATTCTGTAGCCCCGTCTTACTCACTTATTGCATGCTGCTGAGATTATAAGGTTTGCTTTTATCTGTCAGAAATCAATATTTCAAACATCGGATAAAAGAGGAAATTGAACTGGGAATAGGCTGAAGTGCTGTAAAAACTACAAAGCACAATTATCAAAAAGCACTTAAAGTACTTAATAGGACACACATATAAAAATGCTCAAATTAATGTCAGGGAACTATAATGAGAACTTTTTCTATGCTTTTTGATCCAAATGCAATGTAATTCGAGTGCAGCCTGGTCAGTCAATACAGTTTTCAATTTATATGAAACCCTAAGGATTTCGAGCAATCCATTTGCTAGAACTGAACCATTACATATGATTGGTTAATATTTCAATTTATTGAAAATACATTATTTTGTGTAAAGTGTTTAAGTTGTTGAGGTTTAATCATTATAAACAGTTATGATAAAAATAGATCTTTGGGTAAACAAAGACCTTACAGTCAAGCTTTTAATAAATACTAGTATAACTAGAAAATTGGATTGTAAGTGGAAGAGACATAATAAGGAAAAACTGTAGATATGGGGTGGTGAGATAAGAGGGAAATGTATAGAACTGCTCTTTATCAGCATGCATTAAGCTGAGAAAGGACCTCTTTGTAAAATGTTGGAAAACATGGTTATTTTATGCAAAAAAAGTTCACTATTAACTTTGGTACTTTCCCTTTAGATTTATATATTCATTTATCATCTTTAATGCTATTGAGATTGAGGTCTTTACAAAACTACGCTAGATCAGAAATCACTGCAAATGAGTGTGTACATGTCTGTATGCACATACTAGCATCTATAGAAAATAAATTGGTGGCCTTAGATAATTTGATATAAATTATGAAGAGCTGTAACTCACAGAGGAGTTCTAGCTATGATTTGAGCAACTAGGATCCACGCTAATTAATGGCTCTATCAAACTGTATCACTCTCTTTTCTAACCTACACCCCACATTTTTAATACCTACACCCCACATTTTTAATAAGGAACAACAAGAGATTTGTGGGAAGTCTTTCTTTGTGGAAAGTTAGTCTTAACACTTACACTTTTATACTTTAACCATGACACTTTTCATATGAGAGAACGTTAGTTCAATCACAATTAAAATATGTTTCTTATTGGAACTTCATCAAACTCCCTGAACTTTGGATCAGACTGCAGTTTCCACTAACGAAAACTGTTTCATTAGCCAAATATCTTCCCACAACCTCTCCTCATTACAGTTTTGGGCCTAATCCAGTACAACTTCTTGGTTAACATACCTACTTTTGCTGTCTTCTAGGCTAAGTCCAAACTTCATTGCTTCTTCTGTTTTCAAGATGCAAAATTGAATTTCAGTATCTAGAGTCCTAATCTGGGTCATAATCCACTGCTTTAAATTCATTCTCCCTATCCTTTACAGTTCTTCATACATCTTCCCTTTTCCTGCTTATCTCCTCATTAAGTCTCCCCATCCCTCATATATCCACTTTGTTCAGGCAACAATGCCACCCCAGCAGGCCATACCATTCTCCTTGCTTTCTATATGTTACTTCTGTTTTCCCCCTGCTTATTTGATATGGTTTGACCTTCCTAAGCCAGTTTGGAAGCTTGTTAGTTTTCCAGATTTCACAACATTTCTGAATACTTGCTTCTACTTTAATGCTTGTAAAAAAATTCATGAGCTACAAGGATTAAGTGGGGATGTAAATGTAAAAAAAAAGTAATATTTCACACAAAATAATAATTCTGTCTTTTTTTTCACAGCATTTTAAACATGTAACCAAAGAACAAAGTATGCACAAGCCATGCAAAAATAATGTATTTGCATACACAAAAAGGAAACTGAACAAAAAGACAGACATTTACCTATTTTTGATCTATCCATTCGAAATATAACATCTGGTTTACTACCTGCCAGTACGGCCCCCTTATATTTCACAGGGTTACACATTATATAAATAATGTAACTGCTGCCTATTCACGAAGCTGGATAAAGCCAAACCAACATGGGCCAAACTCTAGAATCCAGACTTCGATTGGGAACACAGAAGTTTTGTTTGGATAACAGGTGGGGAAAAAAAAAAAGAAAAGAAAAGAAAAGAAAAAGGAGTTTGGACAAGTGTATCTGTATAATTTCAGACAATTGTTTAACCTGTTCCTGCAGATCTCCAAAGACAGACTTCAAGTTTTCCCAGACAATATATTTCAATGCTTTATGATCTTACTATTATAAAAGTTGGGTTGTTCTGTGGGTTTTTTAAAAGTTTAATCTGAATCTTTGCTACTATAATTTAAGTCCTACTTCTTTTTCTATGTGATGGAGAACAGGTTATAGTATTCCCTTTTGCAAAATATATGACTGCGTAAACAGAGTTGTCACAATTTCATTCCAGCCCCACTTTCTGCCCTTCTTCACACATCATGTTTTCCCAAAAGTGCTCCCAGATCTGAAATAGCATTACAGACAAGAAGGAAGTCTTAGGGTATTCACACTAAGTGTGAATTCCTGTCGCTGTCCAAAGCCTTCTGCAACTTTAGAGAAATCAAACCCTCATTCTGTCAAATGGATATAAAGCTGCTGTTGCTTCAGTTTGAATTCTTTTTACATCATACAGCTTCTTCCAGCACACAGTTTGTGTGAATAGGCTCTGACCTAGACAGTTAATGACTTGTGCAATTCTCCAGGTAAGAAAGGTGCCAAGAATCTCTTTAAAGTTAAGCTGTACAAGACATAGCAAAAATCTGCTTTCTAATAATTCTGAGCTTGTGCATATTAAGCAAAATGTAACTTTTAATTGAGGAAACTGGGAAAGAAATCCCCTAAAAGCAGAGTTTTCACATGTTAAAAAAAAAAAAAAAAAAAAAAAAAAAAGCTGACAAGACTAAAAATAAATAGATCGCTTCAGCTGGAATGGTGTCTTGAGTTTTCAGATTTCCTGAATCAACACACAGAGCATACAACCTTTTCCAAATAGTATATATTTCCAAATAAGAAAGTAATAAAGAAATATTTTGTTTAAAAAAACAGTCTGAGTGGCAAACATAATATGATCTGGTAAGGCAATTGTAGTTATGGCAGTTGTAATTGCATAATGCATTTCACAGAAGCTTTTTCTATTGCACCTTATTGTATTTTTTCCTTCAATTATTAAATTTAGAGGCTTAACCTCAAAAGCAAATGCACTTGTCTTTACATGCACTTGAATTGTTACTGCCATTTAAAACTAATCAATGTTTTCTTTAGTACCATAATAGCTTATTTGCAAAGCACCTCTTTTAGAAAAATTTACATGGTATTCTGGAAGAAAACATGTTTCACATTCTAAGAAAAACTCCCAATAAAGAGAAAGAGGGCTTGATTCTTACCTCAAAGTTAGTGCATAAACTGACATCAAGAGCACAAAGGGAGTTGCTACTAGTTTACACCACTATGTTCATACATGATACAAGGAAAATCCAGGCATCTACACTATCCTTATATCCCTAGAGAAGTCCAGGAAATAAATTTGAAAGGGCTTAGCATGTAAAGATATGCTTTCATTAATGTTAACAAGGAAACAAATAGTTAAAATCTTATTATTAAGTAGTTTTTGAATACACATTCCTCGGAAATATTATACCACTCCTGACTTGGATGTTCAACTGCATAAAACTCATAGGACACCAAGGTCTCATTGAGTGGTGGAAAGCCCAAGCTACTCCAGTAAAGTCAATATATGCACTTGGAGTGCAGTTTGACACAAACAGGAATGTTCACACCGCTTTCCTCTAGGAATATAAGGAAGGTTTCTAAATTAGTCTCCGTAGACTGCTTCAGAAGGAGGTCAAAGAAACAAAGTTAAGCAATATGAGTACCCCCAGTGTCTCAAGATCTGCAGTTATTCAATAAACAGAAGTCTTAATGAATGAAAAAAAATATGCAGAAAACTCACAAGCAGGCTTTTTTCATTTCCAAATGTAAACATCTACTGCTTTAATAAGCAGATCGGCTCCAGTTCAAGCTATGCCTGTACTTAAATACATGCAAATCCATTGATTCCAGTAGGGTAGCAAGTCTATCACTAGGATGAATATTATAAAAACAAGTTACCAGGGGTTATAATAATTGACATGTGTAAATAGAAAAGGTATTACAATACCTATGGTCAGAACTGAGAATCTGATACAGTTTGTCCCATTCGTCTTTAGCTTCACAGTGATACCTGTCTGTTTCAGCTCTGCGAAATACTTGGTTCATCCTATTTGGAACATAGCCTTTTTCAGAATAACAGTTCTGTCTCATGTGACACCTTCACTTACGCTTCCAAAGTCTCTACCCTTACCTTAATCTATGCATTGTTCTCAGTTGAATGTTACTAATACTAATCGTGGTAGCGGGTGATTTGCTTTCCAATATTAGCCGCACAGAAGATGCAGTGTGGGGCTGCTCTTCAAAGCTTTGTAGCTTTGCAAATATGTGTTAAAATCACACAAGGAGGTGAGTGCCTTAACTAGCATAGCTGGAGCGTAAACTGGGTAACTGCCTGCAAGGGTCAGTACAAGTAACAGTTGCAGAATTTAAAGGCCTTGTGGGAAATCAATTGCCTGTTTAACGTATACCAAGCAGAAGAGTGTAATTCTGTATTCCCTTCCCCCTCTACATACAATATATTCTTTAAAATCTGACTCTCTTACAAATATAAAAGCAAAATTGACAAATTTAAAAGCATGGAAGCAGACTTGAACGACCTTGAATGACAAGGACAAGAAGTTATTCACCTCACCAGACAGTCCACAACAGAATTGCTAACCGATGGAAAATGGGGGGTTCAAAAATACATGCATTTCAAGATGAGACTAGAAACAAGCAAGAGACATAAAAAAAATAATCAAAACTCTTAAGTTACAATCCATAAAATAAGTTGGGTTGAGGAATACAAGGTGCCAAGCTTCACCAAAACAAAAGAAACAGAATTATAATTCAAAGTATTGGAGAGAGTGACTGTCCACAAAGTAATGCAACGACCTATGCCAAAGCTTTTGCCACCCATTTGTTTGCTGCTGAAGACTGAATGGACTGAAGTCTTGCTCCTTTGCTAAATCACATGTTTCAGAATTAATCCTGTAGCCTGCAGCCGGTAGCAGATGCTTTATAGGGCAACTTAGAGCAGACAATCACCTATTTACTGCTCATTATTTAATAGCACTGCTTTAACTCTGCTGTGATTGCCTTCATTGTTGGATAGTTTCTTACGGGTTCATGTTCTCACAGTCTTTTTCCAGGGTTTCACACCTGCTTCCAGAATATTACACTGACTCCAGTTGGCCCAGTGTATAACAAGGAGAAATTTCCTGTAAAGTTTGTTCTAGAAGGGCTTTACCAAGTGCATGAATTTCTTTTCTTATTAGCTAGTTATAATGAGATCCAAGCTAATAAATCTGTGAATATATTTTCAGTATTATTCACTGTTGTGTGCAGTACAAAAGGAATATATGCAGCTTACGACCAGACAGCTGTCAGAGTCTGCGGTATAACTCACTATGATGTGATGGATAAGATAATTCTGTTTGCAAAGTTAAAAACATTTAAAAGTTGCAGTGTAGGGCAAAGTTTAACAGAGGCTAGCAGAAAGGACAGAGATGACAGATTTTCTATGTATTTGTTTATCTAGAAATTGCAGAGAAATTGCCACACCAGTGATCCAACAAATCTGAGGCAAAGCCTCATGCAATTAGAATTTACTTAATTTTTGCTGAGCTTAATTTCCTCTTTAATAAGATGAGAATGTTTTTCTTTTTCAGTGATTCTCTACTTCTGCGAACATGACTTTCCTTTGGCTCATGTCTATGTTTTAAGAGAAATATGCAGAGAACAGCAATGGGAAAGTTTATCTATTTCAGAAAATTCAAGGAACTCCAATTAATTCAGTATAGTTATTTCAGATTTTTTTTCATTCTAACTGGCAACAGATTTTGGTTCAGATTCTTCTACAGCATCAAAAATCTGCAAACAGCTGCCATATTATATATAATATTATTTCCTGCACAAGTTTTGAATCATGTTTTTCAGTACACTTATCTGCAGGAATTGGGAATCTATTATTTTGATCATCTAGAATGCACAACCAATATTTTGCATTTGCAGTCTTGGAAACAATTTAATAGGGGGCAGCAGAATATTTTGTATTTTATCAGTTTATTGTATCTAAGGGCTGACGATATGTTGCATCTATCATAAACTGCATGTAGTCTTACATTATAGAAATCGGTGCATCCCCCAGTTTCCTTTTATTAACAAGATTATCTTTCCAGATGGTCTTTAATTAAATATTTCATTAAGGAACATTAAGGAATTATATATAAACTCTTCATAGTTGTCATGTTAATCATAGGCACTTCATTCACAAGTGGCTATAAGTCCGAATTTTGTCTTCCAGTTTTACTACATAGCCTTTTCAGAATAGGTATTAAAAAAACCCAAAACAACAGCAAAGCAACCCAACAAAAAAAGCCTTCCTTTCCAAAAGAGAAATTTCCAATTATATTAATTTAAAACAATCAAAATTTACTTAGAGGGTTTAAACAAGATGATTGAAAAATGCATTCCAGGATTTTTGCATTCTTCTTCATTCTAGCTAAAATAAAGGTAGCTCAAAATTATAGATTATTCCCTCTCTTTAAACAAGGTAGAAAGCGATGAGACAGTGCTGGGTAGATGCACACTAGTAATGGATTATGCAGATTTTTCTCTCCTGGGTCACTGTTATGAATCTCATTCAAGATAGCAGTGACGAAACGTCAGTGTCATTTTATGGCTTTTAGCATGAAATTCTGACCCTATGAGGTCAATGGCAAAACATCACTGATGCCAGAATTTTCACCTTTTGAGTCTCTAGGGTGCAAAAAGAATTAAAGTCTGACTCAGCATCCATTGACTTTAATGGGAGTTATACTAAGTTCAAGGTCTGGATTTTTAAAAGTCCTTAGGTGCTGCTTTGCTCATGCTTTGAGCATAAGAGCAGGATACTTCAGATGATTCAGACACTTAAAACTGTAGTGTTAAAACTATAAATTTCTATCCTTAAAGTGAAGCATTCTGTTGGGCTAGATAATGTAGTGATACTAAACATACACTACCAAACAACATCCACTTGCTGACTGTGTCCTGCCATCTCTATTATGGCCCAGCCCTAGGTTTAGCTCAACTGCACTTCTAACCCACACCCCCCACTTCCCACAATTTCTCTTTTCTTTTCTAGGATCTGGGAAAAGATCTAAGTCCTGAAGGTTTCTCTGCTACAGCTGTGCAGGGACTACTACCCACGTGTTTTCCTTTCTGGCCAGGAAAATGCCGGGCAGGCATTCCCAGAGGGCTGTGATTGGGAAGTAGTCCTACAGAGAGGTGTTACACGGTGTTGCCCACCCAGGGTGTAAGACATACGTGATCCATCCTGGGCTGCCTCTCAATGCACAGTGAGAGCTGAGCGCCGCAGAGGTCATTCACAGCAGCTGCCTGCCGACCCAGCCACTGCCAGCAAAGGTCCAAACCTTGCTGCCTGAAGCACATCAGTGAGGAAACACTAAGGAAAGAAACAAGCCTTTAAATCAAGGTCTTTTCAGCAGCAAAAAAGACTCAGCCATGTGGAAGCCGTAGTAGGAAATATTTACATGAAGAGAAGCGTATGCCTTTTCCATAACTGAGCAGAGCTCGTTTTTTAAAACTGTGACTCAAGAATTTGTTGGAAAGTACTCTGCCAAACATGATGCAAAGCTATCTTTTTTTATAGTGATTATATTGGCCAGAGGAAGTATGCTACTGACTTTTGCCCTCCTTTATCGGATCATACATATTCCCTTGCTCCACTGTCTGGATTACTCTGCTCCACTAGGCTGAGCATGGGGTGAGGGCTGCTTTCACCATATTTATTCGCTTCTCTTGCTTCCTTCTCTGAAAGCAAAATCCTTGTCCCAGATGACAGGAATTTCCAAACCTCGTCCACTACTGTGTTTGTGGCCCTCAAGAAATTTAGCACAGATTGTGGCTTCTGCTCTGCACTCTGTCTAGTCTGACTTATGGTCAATTCCCAGAAAGTTCACTAGTACAGAATGTGAGGTCCCTGTAGTACAGGAATAGTAATCATTTGTGTCAAAATGACTAAACAAAACAGGAAGAGTCATCAAACACCCTTTCTGGAATGATTAATTCCAACCAAAACCTGATCAATTCCCTGAAAGCAGGCAGAGGTGGCTTGGTTTTTTTTTTATTTCATTCAGTTTGGTGGCAACTGTTTTCTAGGAAGGACTTTACAAGCTATTTTAAACCAGCAGTTGCAGGACCCTAACTCTCAAGCCTTGCAATTTTGCAGGCTTGACAAGATTTTATTCTGAAAAGAAAATCAGAATATAATCCAAATGAGCTATCAGATTTTGAGTGCTTATTCAAAATGGAAAAAAAAATCCTAATATTGAATGAGTTGTTAATGCCCTCTAAAAATACTCAGGTACACAAATATAAAAATTATGTCTTTCTGTAACATGTGTTTTCCAGACATATTTCACTCGTACAAATGCACAGTTCAGGCATGTGTTCCTGAAAGTATTTAGCTATGCTGAAAACCACTCAGGAATTAAACTGGATGAAAGCATGCTGAAGAAGTTCTTGGAGGTTTAATTACCTTTTCCTTTTTTCTCTTTAGTGGGAGTTCTGAATTCTGGAGGAGTAAAACTCCAGTCTCTACTGTATTGAAATGATATTTTTTTAGCACTCCAATCATTGTCTCTACTTGACTAAGACATTTCTGTGCTAAAGCAGGTGCATTTACTTTTCAAGTATTATTTTACTAATCAATTGAAAAATTACCTCCATGAATGACAGAAGTGCAGACCTTTGGAGTATTTCATTAAAAGGAGCAAACATTAATTACAAATCCAGCCCAACCTTTGCAGACATAAATTATGGGACAGATCTATTTTCTCCATGCCTAATTGCAAGCAGTGACTAGCTCTTTAAATTATTATCTCCAAGGCATGAATGAAATTAGAATGGATCTGATGATATTCTCAAAGCTTATTTGTATCTAAATAACTTGACCATGTACTATCTGGTGATATAAGGAAAACTAGGTGAAAAACCTTTGAGGCTCTAAACAGTGGCTCGTTTACCATGAAAAACAGAATTGCAAGAAGGAATTGGAACCTTAAAGTCTTTGCAGACAGGGACGTCTAGTTGCAGGTTTAACAATGGGATAGTTAATATTGTCCAAATATTTTTCTACCAGTTTAAATTCTAAAAATTTTAAGTGTTTGTAACTTTCTGAAACATTCACATTTTAGGCAGATTTTTCCAGGCAGTATCTTTCCTGAAAGGTAATGTTTACATCTCCAGAAAAATAACTATCTAGTGAAGTAAAATACCTTTCCCACAGAATTAAGAAGGTTAAGAATTTTGATTTCATAATAGCTACAGTGCTGACATGTCTGTGATCAAGCTGAAATCTAGCAGGAAAACAGATGAGTAAAGTGCCTTTGATTGGTCTGTTGAAAACCGATTTTGAATTGGGCATGTTTGTTGACGTAAAGTAGAATTTCAAAGACATTCAACAATGGCCAAATTTTCAAGCGATCATTTCTCCCAACTAATACATGCTTTTACAGCATATTTTCTACTTATCTTTTGGTCTTTTTGAAATATAAAGAACCAGCAATTATTATTTTTTTTTTCTGTGTGTGTTTGTGTGTGTGTTTGCATAGTCCTAAAACTCAAATGAAGAGTTAGGCTGTTTTTCCAAGGCCTTTGTCACTAAAGTCAGAAACACCAAAACCAAATCCCTCAAATTTTAAAACAAGATCTACTGCACCTATACCAGTTTTATAAGCCCATCTGTTTTCCAAGGGAGAAGTATTCAACAGTTACTGTTTATGATGAAATTACTTCAATTATTATCATATAATAAAACTCCTTTTTCATTTCTAAACAAATGTTTCTTCAATACCTAACAAAGAGAAGGAGCAGAACAAAATTAAAATTGGAACATGCATAAAACTCAAGCAGATGAACACAAAACTATCTGATAAACCTCAGCGTGAGGCAAAACTGATCCTGAAGTTTCTGAGCACCTAAGATATGGAGAACTTTCAGTCCTTCTCTGTTAAAAATAATTTTAAAATTAATTCTTTACAGGAAATAAACAGCATTTTTTTTTTGTATACATGTAGACAACAGAAGGTGTGGTTTACTATGATGAGTAAGGAATAAGTGTAGAATGCAAGGATTATTTAGCTTTTTAATACAATAATGAAAACAGAAATGTATTTTTTTGTAAAATGTATTTAACAATTTAGGTTTTGCATTGGAAACAGAAAACCCTCTTTTATAAAAACTATGACATTTATATACCACACAGAGTGTGGACAAAGGAGTCTGTTTGAACAAAGATTCTTGACGCCTACTGCCTGCCTCATGTTTTTACTATCCTTCTGTTAATCATTTGGTGTTGTATACTTTAAAAAAAATGAAATAGATAATGACTTGCTTGGAGTTCAATTTACTTGTGTCATGACACAATAAATACCAAGCTGAGTTCCCACAGTATTAATCATTAACCTAGGAGAGGGCATTAGCTTAAAATGCATTCCTTCAACTTTGATATGTTTCATGAATACATTTGTAGATATTTCAACAACAATTTCAAATATGCTGAAGACATAAACAGGTCCACCAAGTCCCCCCAAAAGCCAAACTCTTTTTCTCCTTTTAACTTTTGGCTATAAAGTTACCATCCCTCTCTGCTGCCAGAACAGCCTCTGAAAGTGGAACAACAGAACCTCTGCAAAGTTGTATTCTGGGAGGTACAGAGGCAGCCAGCTCAGGTTCAGAGAACTTACTTGTGCAAGACACCATGCAAAGAGCAGGGCAGGGGTACCTATAAAAGGCAAAATGTTCTGATATGGTACTGATTTTTTTCCAAATTTTCTACTGTGACAGACTTCTCAGACCCATAGCAAAAGGCTTCTGGTACTGTGCTGAAGACTCTGCAACATTAGAATATTACTTGGAAAGAAATATATTCTACTGCAAGGTTAGAGATCGGTTCAGGAAATTTAGAAATAATTGGTCCAGCACAGAGAAGGCTTCATGGGCTTCATGATTGTAGGCGTCTTGTTTAGGAGAAGGAAGACTAAGAAAACCTATCTGCTTGGATTTTGGTAGTATTTATGTTCCCTTTCTTCTCCACGATATTTCATCCTAATGTAAAAGTGAGGAGTTAAAGATTGATCTAGAGCTTGGGAAAAGCAGTCAAGCAGAGGACCACTAGGGACAGGGTGAACCCTTTAACCACATTGCCCGAGAAAGGCAGCGCTTGGCAGTCTGTTCCTGGGAATGATAATATCATAGGTAACCTATTTGCTCTGGAATCTAAACCACAGCACCACATTTAAACCACCTGCATCTAAAATGAAGGTAAATACGTTATGGATCTCCTGCTGACATAGGCCTGGGTGGAATGTATGATTTTTAACAGACCTGGGCAAATTCCACAGTCTTAATAGAATACCATTCAACTCATAACAAAATCTGGTGACTTTTTTTTTTTTCTTCCTAAAACCATTCAATCCTAAATTCTCATTTAGAACTAGTAATTGAGCATAATGTCCTTTGTATTGCTTTAGAAAGAAAAACATCACTAACCTTTTTTGCTTTTAACACCTTGCAGCTTATATATAGTTTGTCATATAAGGAAAACACCTTAAGATCTGTGTGAATCTAACAACAGTGTAATTTATAAAATGTATAAAGGTTGGAATAGAGAAGGTAGGAAATCAGTTAAATGGGAGTTTTAAAAATTAAGATAGTTTCTTTTTCAAGGGTTATGGAAAACATATGAAGGAGATAGAATATGTACCTTTAATCAACAGATACAGGGTGGGTTTTTTTTCCTCTGAATATGGAATTGCAGAGAGAACTTTGCTTCAAGCTGCAAAGATTGTTAATGGAAATATTGAGAAATCATGATTTCCATCCAAATATTAAACAGTGGCCTACTAATGCTGGTTTTATAGTCTAAATGTAGCCAAATGTTTATTCAGGCATTGCTATGCACCAAAACAACATGCATTAACTATAGCTAAGAAAGTGTGTAAGCAAAGACAGCTCTGAGGCAGATCCCAAGCCACAAAGCATGCAGCACAGCCTCTCTGACCCACGGATGTTACAGCCTTTCTGACATGGGCTACAGCATTTCATGGAGCCAGCTGTACCATTTTAGTCACCTAGTACCATACAAGTCACAGCGACTTTGCGCATGACAGTGAGGACAACCACACGGGACTAATAAGCAGTTCAAGTGCAGCTCCTACATCAGCACTATAACACGAGTCTATTTGACTGGAGAACCCAGTAACACTTCTTCCAGACTCTGGCGCAAACATACGTTAGTCCCTGAGTTCATAGAAGGACAAGACCCCAGGGCACATCAGTGTACTTGCAGCCTGGTTTCAGTGCCTTCCAACAAGTCTATGTGCCTGGACACGGAGCACGGCATGGAAACATCCCTGTGACCACTAACAGGACTGAGGTGAGGCAAGATCTGCTGGTAACTCTGTTTTTTGCCTGCAGAACAGATAAACTAGTACAAACCACCAAGGCCAGCACAACTAGGCTGCACAGACCCCAGCGTGAGCGATGCTGTATGGGAACAGAGGCGCCCCTGCGGAGAGCTGCCCAGAGCCCCCCTGTGCTCCCCAGGGAGGAGGCGGGTGGCCCACGGCTGCCAGCCACGCTGGGGTGTCAGCACGCGGCTCACAGGAAGGCTGGGCACCCTGCTCATGGGTGGTCTACACAGACAGAGTTACAGGCACACAAAGCTGACAAGGGGGTGAATGAGTGTCACACTGGGGGCCATGAAACACAAAACTACCTTACCGTAACTTATGTGCATAGTCATCATTCTGTACTTTTCTCTCTTTTTTTTTCTCTTGTCCTTCTCGGTCCAGCAAATTCTGAAATGATAAAGTAGCATCAATACTAGTTCCACTCAGATGAGAGAACAAATGTGTATGGAACAGGGAGATGCGACGGTTTATAGTGATTTTGGAACGAGTTGACTCCTGGCAGTGTCACAAGTCTACTTTATCTTCCTCCAGCCTAGCTTGCTCTTGTGTTTTTACTTGAAATCTGACATGGGGGAACAAATTATTAGTATTATGTCCATGTGAGCTGTCTCAGCCATTTAAATACTCATGTCACCTGTAAATTGTGAACAACATGGTTGCACTTTGTGTAAACACTGGATTGAACTCCTGATGGATAAAGGCCTAGAATGGTTCAAATAATAGTTCTTGGTCTGTCTTTCTCTGACAGCTGAATATGAATAAAAATTTATTTTGGCTAAAACACCCAATTCTAGGTGAATTTATGTCCTTAATGGGACATCTGCCATGACAAACAAGAAGGGGATGTAGCTATACAATTCAGTACATTCTAGTCAAAAGTGGAATACCTTAAATCAAAAGTTTCAGTAGGCTTAAAGGTTCCTGCTAAGCCCCTCTATTAAATCTTCATAATAATGTGACAAGCTATAATTCATGTCTTCTGCTTTATTAAAAAGAGGGAGGGCAACCACTAGGATAAAATAATATTGAGAAATAAAATTTACCTTGGATTAGTTTCATGTAAACATAAAAAATCAACTTCTCAGAACTCACATGAAAAACATAATGTAGTTAATATTAAATACAATGATTATGCAACCTATTACTTTTACAGTTTGTACTCTGGTGTCCTTGATTTCAGCCCTGTTTTGCTTATGATTAATGAATGACTCACCTTCAGTACTCTGTCATTCATTTCATACCTCATTATGAATTTGAAAAGGTCAGTTTGTTATTTGAAAACAGCAAAACACGCATGGAAGTTGAACAGTGTTCATAACTGCAAATGATGTTTTAACGGTTCATATTTTTTGACTGCTTTTGATCTAAATTTGAAGAGTATTCATAACTTACTCCCATAGAACAACAGGTGAAACTTCTGCATGTGCTTTATATGAACATCAGGAGTGTCTGTGCACTCCTTATACTGACACACAAACACACACACACAAATCCTAGAATGGCACCTGGTGTATTTAACTGTTTTCTATTATAACTTGCCAAGCTCCTATGCTATAATTTCACATTATTTTTGCTTGGAATTATTTTACCAGAGTTTGACACCTTACAATATTAGGCTAGAAAAATTGATGAAAGTTTTGTGTATGTTAAAGCTTATAATTATTAAAGGAAAAATACTAACTTGTTTATACTAAACCCAAAGTTTCATAGCAACAGTTCACAGTACTACTTTCTTGTTGTTGTTATATCCTATACCTGTTTTAATAATTACATTTAAATACAGAATTTGGTAGTGGCAAAATACTTTCCTGAGCAGAAAAAAATTGACTTGGGTGACATCAATGCTAAATCACATTCTGTGGAGCACTGAAAGGCATAAAACACAAAGTCCATCTTTTCTGTCTGTTTACTGGAGGTAAATTCTTAAATCACTTGGGCATCACTGTCCGAAGATGACAGTTACCAGCTATAAGAAAACACCTGTGATAAATGATAGCTTGAGGAGTAGCTCATGGTAACTAGAGAAGCTCAGGGTGATGCCATTCAACAGAATCAGTATCACAGCTCACAAGTTGCCCTGGGGAACCTGGCAGTGGCACCAAAATCTCCTTTTGGACGTATGGCAATTAATGCTATTCACAGTGTTCATCCCTACGACTACGCGAAACCAGGGTCTGTGCTGCCTACAGAGCAATGGCCTGTGAGGCTGTTTACGGATTGGGCTACACTTCAGATTGTATAGACATGGCCAGGCTAACTTTAAAGTGGACAGTTTGATGATTTCTGGCACTGTAATGGAGAAGCACAGACTTCAGTGTGGGCTAATGCGGCCCCACCTCCAGAAGACTGTGCAGTCTGCTCTTTGACCACTTTGGCAACCTTGTCCACATGAACAAGTGGGGTTTAAAGTTCTGCAACAGGGTCTTCACTGTGCAAAGGCACTACCTCTAAGGTCCCAGTGAAAGGTGCATCAGGCTGTGGAAGATCATCTGTCTTTATGCCTTACCCTTTATGGTTTACAGCTCATAATGTGTAAGCAGCAGCACCTGCACGTACTATTTTTGTCTTGTATTTGAAACTGGATTATGGTTGTGAGGTTTATTCAGGTTGATGCCGAGACTACATTTGACTGAGAGTAGACCAGAGTCCATGGATTTCACAAACAAATGCAAAAATCAACCCATCCCCAACCAATTGCATACTTCTTCACTCTGTACAATATGCATGTCTGTTTGTGGTGCCAAATTCAATAGCTTAAATGTTGTGTCATCACTAAAAATAATGCAACAGACCACAGTCAGTAACTGCAGGCTGACCTTCAGCTTTGGCTCTGCTTAATACTGTAGCTTTATGTTTTCTCCCAATTTGTTCAGAACTCTTTGTACCATGGATTATTAATCTATAACTAAACATTTTCTTTGGTGTTCATCTAGACGACGGTATCTGGAACAAATGCAAATCTATTATCTTTTCTTCGAATTTTGTAAGCGTATTTGTCACAGGCCTTTATTCTTCCTACAATTTCAGTGAAAAGTGTATAAGAAAATTAAGTAATTGTTTATTTAGGACCATTGTTTTAAATCACATCCCACCTATGATGCACTTTAAGGTGGTGAACAAGTTGTCCTTAAAATTAACAAAAACACACAAATACGCATCCCAACACTGTACCCTTACTCCTGACAAGATCTATATTAGTTTTCAGTGTGAATAAGGAAGAGAACATCTTTACACATAGCAAATGTAAGAAGGTAACAAGAAATGGTAAATTTGACATGAGTTAGGAAGTATGTGAGGGGAAAATAAAGGGAAAAAGACCTGCAAAACTTCCTGAAGCTATAAGAAAAATAAAGTTTCTGATAAACATGACCGAAATCAGAGAAAACAAATCAGGTCTGAATTGATGACTGCAATGTTTGAGTATCATCTTCAGTACAGAATGATCAAAACACAAACATATATACTATGGAAGAACTCAAGTTACATAATGATGGTTTACCTCTAAGGATTTAATCTTTAATAAGTGGCTTCCTATTTAAACAATGAGAGCATTTATCCTCCTCACTTAACTAGAATGAGAGTCTACTTCTCAAGGCAAATGCTTGGAGATAACTAAAATGAGTCTGAAACTTAACAGGTGTTACTTTGGCTATCTGAGGTGCAACTATGTAAAAATATAATTTATTCTTTTTTATTATAAAAATGCCAAGAAATATCTTCAGGAATTACCCAGTCTTCATTTTGACTCAAAAAAATCCATATGGCTCAACTGAATGTTTATGCTAGAATTTTTATAAGGGATTTTAAACCAGAACCTAAGGTAACTCATTAGAATAGCCTCGCATTTCTAGACAGACTCCTGAGTTAGCCATTCTCCCACATACCTGTGGAAAGCAAACAAAAGCAGGTAATTTCTGTTGTCTGCAAATCCCAAGAGAATGAAAACAAGTCTCCTCAGACTATCAAAAGCACTACATGTTTATGCTTTACTGTTAATGTAACAAATACAATATTTCCAAAGCATTCTTTAAAAAAAAATATCTTTCTATCTTATATTTGTTCTGTAGAAAAAAACATGTATAAAGCTAGTGAGGAAGGGATGACTGATTTTTTTCAAGTGATAAAATCACACAGTAGTAATAGGACACTGGATTATTGGCATACTTGTTCCAAACTGCACTTACTACAGTCCCACAAAACAGATGGCATAAATAAAGCAGCATTTAAAAAAAATTAAAAATCCACTCATCAGCATCAGGAGACATGAAATGCAAAACTCCAAAAGAATCCTAACTCCCACCTTCCTTTCCTTCCTTCATCTCTGCCACGGACAGTGACTCACGTGCAGATACCACGTCAGAAAGCTTGTATTGCTTGCGGTCCCTGTTTGGAGCCCTAGGAAAATGCACATCAGCTCTTCTAATACAAACCCCTGAATTTATGAGCTCCTCAAGGGAGATGTGTGGCAATATCCTCACTCCTGTATTTTTTCATGGTTACTGAACAGACAAGGTTTCATGCTGCTTTCTACACAAGCTGAGCACTGTGCAGAAATTGACTTTTAGGAAATATATTTCTGTGTATGCCAGAAACCAACAATGTTTTTATACCCAGGTAGCTGACATAGGCAGTTACACAAGAAATATCCAAATACAAGAATTTAAATAGGGAGGGAGAGACGGGAATAATAGTTCATGGAAGCACAATATTCAGAAACCTCAAGTGAGTGTTTACCTTTAGATTGATGTTGTTTGGACAACCAGGCCTGCTCTCTCCCAGCTCTGCCCCAAGATGCTAACTTCTGTTATATTCAGTTAGCAACTTCACATGTTGCTAACTGAATATAACGTAAGTAATTCTTGTCTTCAGGACAGAGCAACCCTTGCTATCTACTCGATCAAGCATACATTTACATTGCAGACTCCTGCCTACTGACACCTGACAGGCACCCATGGTGTCAGGGCAGCCCAACCAGAACACGTATCATACCGACTCGGAGGGTGAAAATATCAAAGAAATCAGAGAAGGCCTGATTCTGCCCTAAAGCTCTACTGAGGCAAATTCACTAGTGGTGTGACTTCAGGCCCAGCCTCAAATCTGGATGTGTAAATTACATCTTTGGCACTCTCAGCTAATGGACACCTGCAAAACCGTGGGACCTTAAGCTACTGTTCAGATGACTGGATTCATTTTCATTGCTTTTTGAAGACTGACTTACAACAAGTGAGGATGCAGAATGCACAAAGCTTTCAAGGTGGAGGTCTTGGGGGAAGGCAAAAGTACTTGAACACTTAGCACATTTTATAGATAGGCCTGGAGTATAGGATGTGGATGTTAGAGCCAAACAATGAGGTGACTGGCAGCAAAGAACTCTGAGCTGGAGCAAATGTGAAGGTAAAACAGAATCAAAATACTGAACCATCTGCTTTCTAATGAAAGCAGCTCTACTTGTCAGCAACATCCAGAAAAAATGATTTCTTAGTTGGAGTATATAACCGAGGGAAGTAGCTTTTTTGCTATATGAGGTAATACACTCAAATGATGTATGACTTGGAGAATAGTGTGGGTTAATGATCTTCAGCTGGATCAGAGAGTAAAACAAAGTAATTTCATAATACAGAACATGATGGATTAAATCATGTTAATACTGGGTATATACATTAAAGAAAATGATCTTTCTGGCATACTAAATGGCAAAATAAAAAGCACTTTTAGTAAGTTATATGATTAATTAATCTGCCCTTTTATTTATGTACCATGATAAAGTAAAATGTACTTCTTCTGGTTACCTCCCAGGCAATTATTCTGAAAGTTATATTGAATACACCAGCTTCATTGTTTTGCGCCAGTCCATCAGGAACTGCAAAGTATGTCTGTGTCTTTAAGTCAGACGTTTTCTTTTTTCTTACCCTTTCCTGTCCCCCTTGCTAGAGGTTATTGGGGGGGGTGTGTGTGTGTGTATGTTTTTTAACTCATAGAAATGAGTTTGAACAGGATATGTTAATACATTGAAATAATGTAAACATTGCTTTGTCTTGAGCACCATTAATTAGAGAGAATGCAAAAAAAAATATGAGTAAAAAGGAATAGCTCAGATGTAATTCAGGCAAATATTTAAATATGAGAATGAAAATGGTCCAGAGTCCACCCAAATTCCCAGCTTTTTCATCTCCTGCCTTCACAAATTAGCTTGTATCTTGCAAATTTCTACCAAAGGTTCAATCACGTCCAGAGTCTTTTTGAAAGAAGCTGGAAATGGATTTTTAAAGGAGATTTCAAATTAAAGTAAAAATCTCAAATTTCAGAAATAATGCTCCCTACAGAGGGAGCAATATTATTTTTGAGAACTGTGTCTCTTCTAGTCTCGGTTTACATCCTCTTCAGAAATTATGCCAATGATGTATGACACACAAGTTTCCTCTAGTACTAAGTTTACCTGGAAGTAAGTAAAGCTATTGTTAGCACTGAATTTACTTCCTTTTTAACAACTTATGATCCTGTAGAAATGAATAAAATGCAGGATTTCATGAAAAGCCCATTTCAATGATCTTAAAAAAAAAAAAAACAACAAAAAAAACCCCAAACCCCCAAAAGATTTAGCAAAGCTTAAGATGTTTTTCTATTCTATTAGGGATTCACATAGTTCCACTTCAAGTTGGATTGCCTTAGACAGATGCACTGGAAAATATGGAAAGTCTGAAGGACCAGACTGGGGCAGTTTTGTAACGCTGAATTCAGAATTCTGGTCAGAAGTGTCTTTGACAGAGAGAAACGTGTCCACAAGGGGTCCAGTACTCACATGGACTTATTCTCTTCCACAGACTTGCACAGAAAAGTGAGTCCTGATTCTAAAACATTAGGCTGAAGGAAATGACTTTGCAAAAGATCCAGCTAAAAACAACTACTACTTTTTTTTTTTTTTTTTTTTTTAAGCTAGTGCCAGACATCTGTCTGCTACAGCAAGTGCTTTAAATTTCTGCATGAAATCCTCCTGATGTTCTAATTCTGGATTCTCTCACACAGAGTCCACCCACTGATACAGTCAGTTATTTGCTGACTAAACTTTTGTCTGCAGTATCACTAATGCTTTCTTCTGACTCTGGGGTTCTTTTTTCCTTCTCCACTGCAATATGAAATCGATCTTTCCTGGAAATTAATTAAATCATGGTAATTTAAATTCATATATTTTCACTGTTTATTCCATCTGTGTATTTTTTTTATGCGCTAGCAAAGGAAATGGTCTACCATCAAGTTCTACAAAGGTACTTTCTATAGTATTGTAATTTAGTGCGTGTGAGTGCAGTAAGGGTGTTCTTTCCTCCTACAGTGCTGTCATATGCTTAATTCTCATCACCACTCAAGGTGTTCTGTGTGGTTTGTAGGCCTCTCATTTCTGTTTAGTGTGGAAAAAGACACCTCGATTTTCCTCGTCAAAGGCATCTTATTAATATCAACCTTTTCTGCGATCAACACTCCCAAAAATTATTCTGCACAGCTTTTCCAAATGTTCCTTGTTATTCTAGGAGGATCACAAAGGCATTAACCAAGAAGATTTTTGCATGGTACTCAGCAATATCACATCTGTACTACTTTTTGAAGGGAGCAGATTTATGATAAATATTTGCTTCATTTCACTAATTTATTCCAATAAAACCTATAGCTGTTAAAGTTTGTTTATTTATTTCTAAGCAGCTTTTCAGCCGAGAAATACTGGATAGATACTGCCTAGAGATTCCTAATAGATAACGAAGTTCATAAATAGAAAGAACCTGACCACCTATTTACAGCTAGTAAATAAACTTTAAAACAGATTTTTTTAAGGCATGTGAATTATTAGTTGCTGGTGAGACTGCTGGGAGAATACAGAAAATGGGTGAAATGTATCACAGAAAAACAGTGTATAAGCACAGTTACTTCAAAGTGTTGGTCTAAAATAACATTCAATTCTTACTACATTTTGAGCTTTATAGGATATATCACCATGTAGAAGCGTGACTTTAAAATTAGTGTTTGCAAGTGCCTGTGATGTAGGTGAGGGGTTCTAGCAAG
Source organism: Falco cherrug (assembly GCF_023634085.1). NCBI lineage: Eukaryota > Metazoa > Chordata > Aves > Falconiformes > Falconidae > Falco > Falco cherrug. The sequence continues at coordinate 6,743,167 of NC_073710.1, read as the reverse complement.
CAGCAGGTTTTAAACCTAAAATGACATTAATTTATTTGTTGCAATAAAATTAGGTAGATTAGTTATTGTTCAAACTGATTCGTTACATAAAAGAACAGCTTTTCTATTACACACACACACACAAAAACCCAAAAAACAAAAAACAACAAAACACCAACCAAAACCAAAACATCTGGGAGAAGTGTTCGTGCTCTTATACTCTACTACTGTTGGCAAGACTCAACTAGAAATGCAAGATATGTATAAAGAGTAATTTTGTCTCATTAAATGACAACACTAGTAGTTCCTCTTCATCTCCTTAATTCATTTCTTATAGTTTTTCTTGTCACATCCACTTGTTTTATGGCTTAGTAACTTGCAAGTTATGGTCGTAATTTATGGTCAAAATTGAGTGGTAGCAAATCACAGAATATTTTCATTGATTACCCCAAATTGTCTAATCTCCTGTATGTTTTTAGGACTTGATTGGGTGGTATTTACTGATTGCCTTCATCTAATTTAAAAATCAATCAATAGCAACAATAAGAGGTGGTGGATAAATCGAGTCTAATGCAGCATAACTGCAGCAAATATCCATCAAAGGCTCATTCTCCATCAAATTTGTGGGAAGTTTTAATACATAAAGCAAAATGTCTAAAAGCCTTACTTCTAAAGCACATCATTTTAAAATTGTGCTCTGCAATGTGACATCTTATTGCTCTTATGCTGCCTATTTAGGATGGTTTTCCACTGCTAAAATGAACATATTTCACTACAATAAAACTGTAGCAAACAAGAAAAAAAATGTCATCAGCTTTAGTTTAAAGGCACTTTGTTCCATCTTCCTCAATATTATCTGTATATAATAATGGGAATTAACATAACATCAGCTTTTCATATAAACTGTGTGCATTTTCCCCGAGATAAACATTCTAATAAGTGTCTTGATGGGAAATGTGCTTTCTACATTGAGAAATCAATTCATTAAAGTTGTTCCTCACATTGTTCTTTTCTTAAAGCATGCTCTATTTCCTGAAGTTTGGGATAGCAAATATGAAAGAAACTCTCTGGAAGGCAGTATTCTAATTTCTTGACGCTATCAGCGCACAGACACCTCATGCAGCAAAAGACAGACAAACGCAAACCTTTTCCAAGTAATGGCAGTACAAATGTAAAATGCTTCTTTCTAATTTGCCATGCGAAAACATGACACAAAAAATCATTTTACTTTTTAACTAGGCATATACCTCCAGTTTACATTAACTCAAAATAAGTTTTCTATAGGCACATAGAGGGGTAAGCAGTTACATAAATTGATGTTGGAATTATGTTGTCATTTACAGCCAGAAAAGGAGCTAGTTCAATAGCCTGGAAAAACAAGTTAAAACTGGCCTCGACTCTTGAAAGAATTTTAATTCATACTCAGAAGCAGGTATTTAGTGTAAGAATTTACTCAGTAAATATTCAATGTAGATAGTTAAGGAGAATGAGCTGTTATTTTTTGACAACATGGTATATATAATGTTATATACTTCTTGGGCAGTAGGAGGTTCTGTCTTGTGCCTCCAGGTATTAATATATGATCACTGAAGGAGAGAAACCTGGAGGTTTTGTGCTTTTCTGCAATTTTGCAGATTTTATTTGATTTTATATTAATATATCAAATATTAAAATATTTGATTTTAATTTGAGTCAAGGGTGTTTATTAGTAGACAGACATTCTTTTACCGTTATATTGGGTCCAGCTGAGCACCAGGCCAGCCCTGATAGCGCTGTGCTTGTATTGGTAGCTGGAAAGGTGGTGATAACACACCAGTATTTTGGCTTCTGCTGAGCAGCGCTCGCACAGCATCAAGGCTGTCTCTCCAGCCTTCCCCCACCTCATCAGTAGGCTGGGAGTGGGCAAAGGCTTGGGAGGGGACATAGCCAGGACAACTGACCTGAATTGACCAATGGAATATTCCATACTATATGACATCTGCTCAGATACAAAAAATAAGAGAAAGAAGGAGGAATAGGGGGCATTCATTATTTATGCTGATTGCCTTCTGGAGGAACCACTACGCATACTGAAACCCTGCTTCCTAGGAAGTGGCTGAACATCACCCGCAGATGGGAAGTAGAGAATAACATCTGTTTTCCTTTGCTTCTGCACACGTGACTTTTGCTATTGCTTCATTAAACTGCCTTTATCTTGACCCACAAGGGTTTGGGTTTTTTCCACCTTATTTTCTCCTCCTCCCCATTCTGCTGAGGAGGGGAGTGATAGAGCAGCTTGGTGGGCACCTGGCGTCCAGCCAAGGTCAACCCACCACAACCATATTTAAATTCAAGCATATAGTCAGTAGAGCCAGGGAACAAACTCTGAAGCGTTACATGACAGAACTGAATTTCCCCAAAGATGTCGATTAAGCAGAACTTTGAACGAGAAAGCAAGTATCTTAAATATTAAAGAAGGACAAGGGTTCTTGATTAACCAGAACACAGACACTGAAGTCACACACATCAAGACCTAAGAATTCTTTGCTTTGCGTTAACTTTACAGCTGACCTGTCTCTGAGACAGGTATCAACACCTGGGATTCTTAGGTTTTGCATAATCGGGATGAAAAGACAGAGAGAACCTTTATCATCATGCTATCACAGTCATATTTTCTCTCAAGTTTTAAATGTGTCTCATATTTGTAAGGATTGTTCTTGTTAATGTTATTTGCTTTCTCTTCTACAATTTAGATTTTGTCTGGGATTAGAAGAAGAATGGGACAGTGCTAAGGTATTAAAGCAGGGGCTTTCCTCATAAGTCTGCTACACTTTCTAACCAAAAGAAGGAAGAGTTAGGCATGTAAGGAAGTGATTTTCTCTCTTGCAAAAACTAGGTCCCAAGAGCTTTGGATGGTTCTGAATTCACTTGGATGAAAATTCCATATTTTGGTACTTATCTAAATTACAAGTTATGTGGCTACAATCCACTGCTACTACAAACAAAACTGCAGATACGTACCAGATCGGGCAAACACCATCACTCTGGAAAATAATTCCGTTCTAATCAATTTTAAAGTATCCTTTGTTGCTAAACACTCTTGAAAAATTTCTGGCCCAAGCAACAGATCACAGCACACATTACAAATATAAAAGACAACCACCAAAGAGAATCCTACCAGCAGTCCGCTGTTTATTAAAATTCTGACATTCTGAGATATCTTCTTGCCAAGGGCCCTTTTACAATGACATCTGTACACTTGTCATTACATCGCAGTTCACATTACTTACATAAACATGCCACAGGGAAACCATGACCGATATAATTTTTATAAGATTGAAAGGTAGCCATTGTGATCATTAAAACAAACCTGAGAGAGCCTTCCTGATGATGGAACAGATTCAGTTACTTCTTCCTTCTTTGTGGGTCATTAGTTAAAAAGGGGAAGGTGGGGGAGGAGGGAGAGAAGGCCATATACTGCAGGTGTTTTATCCTTTGTAAGGAGACTGCACTGAGACAAATGATTCTAGCTGGCATTTTGTACACACCGGAGATTGCTTATCGATCCAGATCAGAATATTCAGGCTGGCCCCGGGGAAAAGGCAGAGTATTTTCTGAGGGAGTTAATAACCTGGCAGCTGAGCTGTCTTGTCCAATTCACTGAACCTAGGGCTCTAATCAGGCCAGAGTTTTTATTTTGAGAAATCTTGCCATATGTGTCTGCTAGCTGCCTTCCACTCTATTGGACCAGTGACAGTGATTGAAATGACAGCCTATAGATAGAGCCTAATCAAATTGTTTATTATCAGCCTAAATCAATATGTATAGATTGTTGAAACATCACTGTCATGCCATGGAAAAGTCATACTAATGCTACATGCTGCAGGTGTAATTCTAAAATGTATTTTTCCATCCTAAATTACATCTGAATCTAACGGAGTGAAAGAAACTATAATGGTGTATGAGACAGTGAAAAATATACATGTTTACACATTTCAATAAAATAACATTAAGGATTAATGTTAAAACGTCATGTTGTGCACTGCTTAAATACGTTATCATGTTCCCTGTACAGAAGACAGGCAACAGAGCTATGGGAAAGGAAAAGGGATTGAAAAGAGAAGTGTTTTGCCTTTTATATAGAAAGGGAAAAACCTCACAGGGATCTGTGTAAGCATGTACTGCAGCACAAATCTAATTCCAACACACTTAAGAAGCAAATTTTGAGTCATCTAGAGTACAGAGATGAAACATATGGCAACGTGAATTCCTTTGGTACTACACAAGGCTTCCAAAGAGCTTGGACCATGAAGTCTAATGATTTGATAGGGAGGGTAGCAGGGCAAACAACGGGCAGTCTGAATTTAGAAAAGAGAAACTAATTGCAGGCATCTAAAATCTAACCCAAGAGTTGGTTTCACAAAAAGAGCTGTATCTTCTGAAGCCTCTTGGATACTTTTTTTGCACAGAAAAGATATAAATGCATTACATGGAGAAAAGTAAAAAATATTTAATAATATGCAGTGAATCATATTCTACAGGCTTCATTAACATCTCAAGCAGAATCATTCAAACACTAAAAAATGAGATGAAGAAGGGGTGTTCCCTGAGAACATGGCACTGGTTGGAAGTCTCTCAGATATGGGAGAGGACCAGTAATCGTTTTGGCCCTGTGAAGCTCACCTGAGCAGTACACATGTGACATTCTTCTCTAGTGCAATTGACAAGCAATGGATAATCACTGGAGTCCTTGTGGGCCAACAAGAGCTAACTATGTAGTTAATAACTTTTGAAGTAGGTCTACTGGCAGAATTTTGCACTACCTAGTATGTCCTGCGGAGTAATGTATTGCCTTGTTCTTCAAAAAAGAGTTTTTGAAACTATTTTCAAGTACTCTGACAAGGTAAAGCGGCTGTAACCTTAGAGTAAATTACACTTTTTGCCCTGAAGAATGGTGTAAAGTAACCTTCAGGTTAATTAATATTTGCAGTGTAATACACTCCTGCTTGAATATCATTTACATCATGTAATTATTGAGTCAAATTTATAACAACTTTCAGCATTCGGCATATGTGTTAATAAAAATAATATTGCCTTTTAGGTTGTACTGATTCTAAGTGGTATGTTTTTCCTTGGATAAAACATACTTTTCTTACTGCATGCATTCAAAGCTCTCCAAACAGCAATTATCTTTGGCTGACTGATTCTAGGAGTTTTCCTATTACATTCAAAATAAGAATTTCTTCATTGCCGTTTCAAGAAAGAAAGGTACTTATTCAGCATAAAACTTTAGCATATAAGTCTAAGTATATGCGTAAGTCCCTCCCGATTCAGGAAAGCAGTTAGGCAGATGCATTTCCTTAAGTTCTAAGTGACTTCAATGGGACTTTCTCTTAAGTTTTCAACATACTTGCAGCATATGCATGGCCAAGCATCCCATATGAATACAGGTGGCTGAGTTTGGCCCACAGCTGGCACAAACACAGTTTAACATCACTTTTAAAGTGTTTTTGACTAAAATCCAGAAAAGCACTTAAGTCTACACACAGTGCTGATTTAACTGTCTCAGTTTATAGTTACACTGGTGCAATTTCCTAGCATGGATACAGTTCTGGTAGTATTTATCTTGGCATAACTTAGCAAGACACTTTTACAGAAATGAACGCCACTGAAAGTCACGGAAGGATAGGGTAAACCTGCAACAGGTAACACCAAAATTGAATAAACTGAAAATGCAACAGCTGGGGGGGCATAAGAAAAGAAAATATCTAATGAATGAAAATATTTTGTCAGCTTTCTTCAAATGCACAAGGAAGCATTCTAGAATTTTAAAGTCACTTATTCTCTCCCTCAGGGGTTTGCCCTGTTCTCTAAAGGTGGAACACCTGCCAGTGGATGTATCTCATTTACACAGTAAGAACAGTATCACTAGGTCCTCTGTCCTCTTTGACACAGAAGTTAGAAATTCTGCAGTGAATGAAGCCACAAAAATCTTATGATTTTCAGCACATTGTGTTCATCTATTGTAATTGAACACTATTTTAGAAAAACACATTTTCCTCCTTCAGCAAAAACATTTTTATAGTGCTGGAAGAACATTATTCCTTTTTTTCTCCTCCCATATCAGCAATGGCAGGCAGAATCCTGCCAAACACAGTTTTCCCAAGAAGTGACTCGCTACTCGTATACCCTTTTCTGGGGCTGTGGCTTGTGACTACAGTCAGCTACTGAGCAGCAGCACTGAGCCATTAGGACTCCAAAAGAAATGATACATGATTTAACTAGAAAGAATACTAAACCACCTGCAAAAGCAGAACTTCAGGATTTGTTTTTTTTCAACTGGGAATTTCCTGTGAAACATATATTCTTGACTGGTACTCATTTCAAGTTAAAGACGATTTTGGACTTAATTTATGCATGCAGTTTCGTGCATGAGACATACCCCTGTACCTAAGATCATGGAAACAGATTCACTGTTGATCATGAGATACACCACCACTTAACCACAGAACTTCTGGTCTACTCCAATAATATCTAACAAGAATATTTGACCCATATTTCTCAAATACTGGTACCGAGAGATTTTCATTATTCTATGCAACTGTTAATGGTCTTCGCATTTGCAGCTTGAAGTAATTTTTTACCTACTTACAATATTTGAAACTCTTTGTCAATCCTTTAAAACTTTCAACAGGCTGATGGTGGCATTTCTCAGCACACTCTTGCCAATGTGTCTATTCACATATGAATTTGTTTCAGATATAGCATCTCCTTCCAGAAAGCATAGATGAAATGCCGAGATTATACTTTGTATACTGTAAAACCCATTGAGTGAGATATGCTCTACTTGGGTTGAAACACAGAAACTTATTTTAGGTTCTGTATGGCATGCAGTGAAGTCCCTGCTACAGTCTCCTGACTGCTCAGAATACATTATTTTTGGTATCAATTTTTTGCTTTTTGTTAAATCGTAATGCACCAAATGACTCAAGAGAACAGACCACACTATTTTTATTTCCTTTTCAAAGGATCTTCAGGGGAAGAGTTTGACCACAAAGAAGGGTAATAAAAACGAAGAAAAATTAATGACCTTATTATGTATTATTGACAATACACAATAGTGGTCAACAGTGTCATTGTTATCCAACTTTCCAGTACTTGTGTCTCAGCTATGGATAAGGCGAAATATACCCAATAGCCTAGTACTACCTTGGGGAAGGACAGTGTCTAGGACTCTCCCATAAAACTAGTAAAATTCCTATTTATACCACATTTAGTGCTTCAGTTACTCCATTTGTCTACATCCATTCATTTTCTTTTTGGTTATTTCTGTTACAGGCTGACCTGCTTTGTTTTTGTGTTAAATTGGGTGTAAAACTAAGCACTACTGATACAAGTTCTACAGGTTTATTTGTTGCTTTTTTCCACCTTGCTTTGTATAAGCAGCAGGTATATTAAGAGAAGCACAGCATACTAAATTCTCTTCCCATTCAAAAAACATAATGTTTCCAAATTAATTTTTTCCAGACACAAAAAATGACAGTACTAGAGTCACCAGTGCAAACCTTATCCTGTCCCCTTCCTCATAATCATTCCAGCTGTCAGGCTGTTGCCATCTTTCATTAAATGCATGTATCTATCAGCATATTGACATACTAAACGACTGAACATTAACCCCTAAATATTTGTTTTCTAGCTGTACTTGAATATAGAAAATAAAAATATTCTATTTAGTATTTTCAGCAATCTCTACTATGTCTTCAGCAATTGCTATAATTTTCCATACAAAATAATACTGCCAAAAGTAACAATAGACAAAGTTTAGCCTCTAGCAATCCACTATCAGTTTTCATTGATACCATAAAGAATTTAACAACTTCCCTTTTTGTCATATGAACCATACAGCCAGTGATTCTAAGATTAAGTTGATTTCTCCACTACCATCAAACGAAGCCCTGCATTGAACTATTTCTGGGGGTTTTTTTTCAGTTGCATTGTGCTGTTGATAACTAAATCTAGTAACATCACAACAAAGCCTTACTTGTGCTCAGGCTCAGAAATTGCAACCTAAATGTAAGAACTAAAAAATGAGTATTCCAATAAGAGGGAGAATACAGTATAATACAGCCCCATGCCCCACAAAATCTCTGCACATAGTAATGTTTCACTTCAGATGCACAAATAATTGATGCACTGAACAAATTAGGCCAGCAAATAGGTTTGCCTTCCAAATTGTGCTTCAAACCTTATTACATTTAGTAGTTCCATACCCAAATGCCAAGTCTCTCAACAAAAATTCTGGCCAGATTTACGTACTTAAAAAAACCAAACAAAATAGTACTGAAACAGAGAAACATGGAAAAGTGTAATATTAGAAAGTTCTAAATTCAAATTACACTTCCGCAGCATAAATGGAGATTAATCAAGAACAGTGATGGTGAACTTCTAGAAGAAAAAGTTTAAGAAGTGATATCCATTCCAACAGTGCTGTGTCATGCTGCTAGGCTTAATTGCATCACCTTTTCTTATCAACTGGTAAAGCATTTGCTGTGCTATTTGCAGATAGTGCTGGCAACCACTCTTCTGCATATCCTGCATTCTCACTCTCTGTTGGAGTTACATATAGAGAGATGATATGTGATACCCTGGACAGTCCAGATACACTTCTGGACAGCCAGTCCTATTTTGCTTTAATACAAGATATAGTAGTAGTGACCATGCTGATCTAACATGATAAGATAGATCTGTAGAAGTGTAAATCAGTCCTAAATTAGTATGAATCTCTTTTTATTTTGCACCAGAAGAAGGTGGGTAGAACTTAACAATAAAAAGAAAAACTTTTGAAATACTTTATAAAGCTTACCTTGATAAACACTAAGGAGAAACCCAGGGATTTTGTCTGCAGAGAGAAAATTGTCTAAATTGTCTGGAAAAACTCATTGACCCAGTCAGATTGTGTAAAGCCTGCGATCAAATACAGCCCCAGGCTCTCCTGCCTTATGCACTTGTGCATCTTGCTCAGAAAACATAGCTCAATGAAAAAAAACCCTACTATTTTACTCTGATAAACGCTACAATAGAATAGTGTTTGCACAGGCATGTGTGAGTTGCTCTTCTTTTGGGGGCTTGGAAACATCACATTCAAGGTTTGTTAGGTGTAAATTTATAGACACCACATGCAAAGAATTTTAAGGTTTCATGATTCAATTATTTTAAGTAGAACAATGAGTACATCAATGCTACAACAATACAAATTAATCAAACAAGAAAAAGTAAAGTAATTAAAGCTGAATAGTGAGACTGATGAATTCACAGGTAGGGAAAACTTCTGCAATGCATATTCAGGGCCTGAGTAATTGGGTGTAGCTGTAGAAAGATTGTTAAACTGCCCTTTATTGTATACCTATGAAATCTACTTCACTGAGAAATCAAGTACATTGTTTTTGTGGCTCACTTTGGACAACTACAAAAAATTAGGGAGGAAAGACAGTCCTGTGGTTTAGAGCATGGAACAGGAAATCGGAAGCCTTTTGAATCTTACGACTTCCTATGTAGCTTTAGGCAAATGACTTAATTTCCCATCTGTAAAATGGTTTGACAATCCTCCTGTGTGCTTATGTGGGCTAGAAGGACATATATATTAAGAACACTCAGATAGAGGGCATAGAAATGAGTAATAGCATCTTTCCAAGTGTACAAATACAGATCTCATTATATCACAAGTGTTCTACATAATCAAAACTAGCATATAACTCCACCACATCTCTATTATCACAAATGTGTTTACAAAAATTCTACATAAGCTTCCTTGCCATTTTTATTAGGCGAAAACTTGTATATCTAGTCACTGTAAATTCTCAGATGGTCTCAACAACTGAAAGAGGGTAGATTTAGATTAGATATAAGGAAGAAATTCTTTACGATGAGGGTGGTGATGCACTGGAACAGGTTGCCCAGAGAAGTTGTGGGTGCCCCATCCCTGGAAGTGTTCAAGGCCAGGCTGGATGGGGCTTTGAGCAACCTGGTCTAATGGCAGGGGGGGTGGAACTAGTTGATCTTTAAGGTCCCTCCCAACCCAACTCGTTCTATGATCTAACCTGTACAAAATATTGTATATTATGTATGTATACAAAATATGAACTAAACCTGTACTCAGATCTGCAACAATGCTGGTTCTATGTGAGAGCATCTGAATTTCTGCAGTAACTCTGAATATGAGAAAAAGGTTAAGTTTAATGTTGTGAAGTTAGTACCTCCTCCAGACAGTGTTTCAGATCATGTATTACAGGTGTCCATTCTGAATTGCTTCTTCAATCCTCTTATTTGCTCCTGTTCTGTGTTGACTATACCAAAGCCACGATCACTAAGCATAAATTTTTTAATACTCCCAGGTCACTTCCAAAAGTTGGCATCTAGATTCATACTAGCATAATTTCCAAGATGGAGAGATGGAACTACCAAAATTAATCTGATTAAATGTTAAATCATGATAGCTTCTTTTCTTTTAAATCCAGATTCTGGTTTAGGCTTGCAAGCACATAATTTCTGGATTAGCCCAAATAATTCCAAATAAACAATGTAGTAATCAGGGTATTACTCCCATGAGTAAAACTTAATAAGCCCATAGCAATTCTCAGATCAGCGTTATATAACAACTGTCCGGCAGAATCTAAAGTAAATATTTTCAATAAAAGTCAGTTTCAGCTTTATCCTAAGGTTTCAGCGTTTATCCTAAGGTACCACTGCAATTAGGAATGATCTTCATTTACTGCACTCTGACCAAATATGAGTCTAGGTCAATCCTCCCTTGAAACAAACATGCTACATGATACAGAGCAAATGAATAGCACTGGTGGATCATTGTGATAACACAGAAGTGAGAGAATATGGCAAATATTTTATATAGCTTCATTTTGCAAATCCTTTCAGATTTTTACATTTTCTTATCTTAAGGTGATAAGGACAAATCTAGAGACTGATATATATATATATAGTAGCCAAACCACATTCAGTAATTTTTTGTTGTAATTCTTTGGCATAGTCACAGGCGATGAAAACGTCAACAATATGATATTAGTTCTAACATTGAGCATATAAGGAAGTCTGCGTAATAATCTTATCCTGTGAATCCAAACAACATAAAAACCAAGAAAAAGCCACCTTGTGATCTTGTGTGCCTTGACAATAGTGTAATAAATTATTTGTCTTGCATAACAACAGAATGGAGGAAAAGAGTACAGAACATCGACTTGAATCAAAACACTATGAGGCAACCTATTTAAAGTGGTCAAATTCTTTATGTCTCTGAAAATATTTAGTGCTCCTTCTCCTTCAGGCTTTGTTTCTCTGCAATGACTGTAATTGTTATCAGAGACGCAGTCATCACTGCCTTCACCCTGACTTGATGTTTGACTTGAAGTTTTAAAAATTTTGCTCAATAAAGCAGTGATCAAAGCTGCTTACTCTATCTAACCCATTAATTCTATCAGGGGTTTATAATGAAAATTATATAAGGTCCTTACCTGAATGCATGTGGATTTGACTGGAACTTTCTTTCAGACCCTCTAAGGTGTCACCGTGTGGATGGAAGATCAGTTTAACATTTATCTTCTTGTTTCTCTGACACTGCCAGTGAGCCTGTGAAATGGTGAGCATGCCACATAATTAGAAAATTATCCACTGCCAACTTTCTATTACCCTAGCCCTCTTCTAAAAGGTGCAAAACAGAGGCCATACTGCTTCATACAGCTAACACAAGAAGATCTCAAGAGTTTTCAGCAGTTTTCAACTTAAATAACAAACACTAGATAGTTTATAATATGGTAGCTAAAGTCAAGCTCTTTAAGGAACACATAACCTTTAAGTACTTGGTATACAGCTCTAACAGTGAAAAATTACAGTAGAACAGTTGTTTCTTAGGCTGAAGACTTTTCTCTTTGGGCTGAAGACCAGTGAGGTTCCAATCCCATAAACTAGAGCTTCCCTCTTCATAGAAAGTTGTATTTCTGTAACAAGCATATCAAGAGGACATTTTCCCCTCCAGGCTCTCATTGTTAGAATACACTTTATAGTAGATGATTGCCACAGAAAAGGCTTTTTACAAGGTAAAAGATCTGAAAGATAATATCAGTAGACATGATAGTTAGTGACTGATAGGAATCCAGAAGAAAGTCCATGGGATATTTATTTAGAAAAAAGGTAGCAATATTTTGTAAAGGAATTCTTCAATGTGAAAAGAGGGATAAGAGGATTCTCCTTATGAAAACTAGGGAGTGGAAAACTCTTGAAGGGCTCCTAGTTCAAAGGATTTTTTCTTCTTGAAATATTCAGGTTATTAACTTTAAGCTTTGCTTCTGTACCTTTAAGGAGTTTCAGTGGTACACAGGCACTAGTTCAACACACTATGAGAAAGTTACTGTGATGACTTTGTCTTTCAGTTAGCTCAGTCACTGGGGCCCATACACAGTGCTGCTCCCAAGGGTGCAGGGCAGTACTGTGAGGACCACTGGAGACAGGACTGAAAGGTGCATCCTTTTCCAGTCCCTGGCCATAGCTCTGTCATAGCTGGTAAGGCAGCGCTGGGACTGCTGCCAGATTTTCAGAAAACGGTGTCAAGAAATGAAGGTATTGTTTCCATCTCAAACACAATTCAAGAATTAGACAATGAAATTCATGCTGCTGTCAATAAAATTTTGGCCACAGATCAGGAAAATGTCTGGTGAGAACATTGTGAAAGGAACTAAAAATATATGTCCCCAGGTGAGAAGAAAAAATCCTAATCTTAGCCAAGGATTATGTATAGAAAACACATCACAGACTTGTGCCTCAGCTAATATTATATGAACGGCGACAGACTATCTTGTAGTACATTCATGCATGTGTTTTCCAGTTGCATCAGTAAGGAAGTATGCACTGTACCGACAAACAGGTGATTGCGTACTTGTATCAGAGACTCCAGGCAATTTGTCAAGCACATTTCTAACAAGGTGTCAATAGCTATGGATTCAAAATGTTGAATTACTTCATAATAATTATTTGCTGTAGGATTCACTTTACCATCCTCAGTTTATTTACAGTTATGTAAGGTTTACCTTGACCAGGTAAATTAAAAACAGCTATCTGCTTTCTACTAGAAATGTTAACAAGTCTCAGTATGTACCAAAATCATATCAATTTTCTAATAATGTTCAGCCCCATGCAGTTAACACATTCTCTAATACAGCGCTTTCCCTTAACACACCAGGCTATAGTGGCTCAGCTGTAGAGCCTGAATTTGGACTGAGAAATCTTGCTTTCCAATCTGTATCATCTTCAGTGTTGATGCCAAGCTGCATAGCTTGGCAGGTCACATCCTATATTTATGACAAACATGGGAACTGCTCTGTCTCCTGTCCCTGACACTACATAGTGCTCATGTTCCCTGCTTCCAGTCTGGAAGCCACTGGATGATATAGCACAAGGTATCTCACTGATGCTTGGGTACTGACAGTGAAGTTCTGTTATCTTCTTGTATTTCTCTCCTGAGCTGTTGTCTGATGTTGCTACTTAAAATACGTCTGGTATTATTTTCAGTGGCCCTGGTGCACTTTTTACTGGAAGTCAGATTTTGAAAACCCCAGAACTTTCTGAACCTTTATCTTTTTTGATGATTACTAACTAAAGAGGGAGGACTATTATGGAGTTTACGTCTCATGTCACAGTGAGAAAATTAACTTCGCTCTGGTGTTAGAAATGCATAACTACTAGGGGGGAGAACAACATCAAAAGTCACCGTGAACTGTATGATTCTGAAAGGGAGATTAGAAAAAAAGGACTCACAATAGAAAAAATTGAAAAGAAAATAAAGAAACCCTTCCATCTAGCATTAACGTATTAAAGGAAACAATAATGCACATTCTTAACCATACTCGGATACAGATTTACTTTGCAGTTTTCCATATAACTATACGCACATTCACACCATGTTTCTTTAAAATAAGTGAAAAGTAAAGAATGCAGCTGACAAAGGAAGGTTATTTATGTTCAAACTGTACTGGAGAAATTAGTCAAGGGCAATTCCTTCATGTGAAAATATGATTTCTAACACTGTCAAGGTCGATAAGACCTTAGGGAGTAAATGCTAACCATACAAATCAAAGATGCCTAGAGGCGGTTTTGAAGATGAGTGGCAAGGCTTTAATAGTTTTTAAAAGCCTGTTAATAATCCAAATGAACAAGTAATGATAGAAGAAGAGAAAAAAACCTGTTTATGAAAGGAACAAACCACTGTTAGATGTCTTTCCCTCCATGGATTTGATTGCTCAAGCCCAAAATCATACACTCCTCTCCCACATTTCTTTTTTGTCCCACAATTCCTGTCATTATAGCCACTTAAACCAGAGAAAGCAGTGGCACTTAATCAGGCTGCGTAAGGAGAGCTCAGCTGGTTCACAAGGTTTTCACTTGACTGCCTGAGCCTACCCTGCTATTTGTCCTGTGATAAAGTCCCGACCTACACTTACAGTAGGAGCATATTCACAGAAGCAAGTACCTGATTCTTTCTCCAGTCCTAAAAATTGATAGAGACACCACTAGTCTGAATGACTCCAGGCTGCCAAATTAGTTTGGTCGTAAAAATATTTTACTAGGAAGACAACTTTAGTGACCAAAGTACTTTTACAGGAACATTTCACCTTTCTCAAGGTGACTAAACTGAAATTATCTGAAAATAGCATAAATTACTAACAAGATGAGTTTGTTTCAGAGTCAGACCCTCCAAAACCTAAACAAAGATGAATTCAGAATAGAGCTGGCAATTAGAATTTGCTGTGTATTTATTAACTTATATTAATAATTAATATTTAATATTTATAAATTATTATAAATTATTTAATAGTAGGTTTTTTAATCTTCCTGTATTGTGCTATTATTTCACATTTTAGAAAATAAAATCCATGATAACACCCTAATTTTACTGTTGAGGAGATTCAAAACATTATTTTTTTTTTATGTTGCTTCTGTGTAGCTAAACTGTGAAGATGCCATAATCCCTTTCATCACAAACTCTCACTTCATGTTCCTATGAAAAATTCACATGGCTCTTCCAATCTACTTCTCTTTTTTGGTCATTGCTTTTTAATAGCTCTGCTATTTTGGTGTCAGAAAAAAAAAAAAAAAAAAGGTTGACTAGATATGCAGATACTCCTGGTTTAGGGGTAAGATAATTAATCCAGCATATTTAAAACCTCAGCATGAGCAAGCAGCAAGAGTCAGAATAACAAGAAAATGAGGATGCTGTGGAGAGCAAATGAAAGTAGATACTTATGGACCAGTTGAATAGAGGGAGAAGACTGTAACCCAAAGTCATGCAGCCAACTTAAATGTGTTGGAAAAGGGTGCAGGACGAAAAGAAGGAAGGCAAAGAGAGGAGTCATCAGCCAAACATGCAAAACTATTGCATTTTACTTAACACAGATATGTCTTCAGGCAGAAACTGGGTAGAAATTGAGCAGATGACTGTGTACATCTGAGAGGCAGGACGGCAAGTCTCATTGTTAATCTTGATATCAGAGACTGGTGTTACTGCATGAATTCTTCCTATCTTTTTGGTGTTTTAATCTTCTCCTGATCTTTCTCCATTTTCATTCACTTCCTCTCTTCCTTGGTCTCTGGGCCACTCTAGGGTCAGAAATTCAAGAATTTGATTCAAATTTCCCGAAAGGTGAAAGAATATTTGATCACACGTAAGCATAGATTTATCAGCAAAGACAGCAGTCATCAAAAACTAGGTGCCATAGCCCCCTACTTTTCTTTTCCTACATAGGCGTGCACTGATTCCACTCCTATAAGACAATGTATGGAACTTAAAGAAGAGGAGGTTTTCACAGTCTTTTCACTCTAGAGACAGTAAAGTGTTGGGTAAACTGCATGGAAACTGCAGATGGAAAATACAGTGAGACCCCATTACACTTACTACCATCAGTAGTTATCCTGGCAAATACCATGGTGAAGAACATATGGAAAGCCCAGTGTCACAGCTGACCAAGACTTCTTGGGGGTCTCGAAACTAGACCTGTACACAGCTGACTCCTCACATAAAACCTCTCTCCCTCCTTTCCTCACTGCAGAGAATGAAAAGAAGCTAAAACATGAGCCCTCTTCCTTGAGATGAGTTGGTAAAGATCAAACACTATTAGCACGAGGTTTCCAGTGAAATTTTGCCAGAGGACAAAGGGCTGTATGGGCCAAGACAAACCAGAAGCTCTACAAGAGGAGAAGGACTGTGTTTGTTGGCTGAGTTTGGGAATCGGTTGAAGCCAGACTACAAAGCCAACAGCAGCTGTTTCTAAAAGAGAAATTTTTTTTGTGAATCTCAGCACAGCATGCAAGTAATTTGTTATGGACTTGAACTGGAGAAGCTAAGTGTATAGTATTTTGGAACCAAAATCCAGAAAATATAGTATTTCAGGTTAGGAGACTGTTTACGTTCCATTTTCTGGCTTGGTCACAGCACTCTTGTATCCTGACATATTTAACTTAAACGTGCAGGTATTGCTTCACATGCATTTCTTTGGCTTTTTTCAATGCATACAAACATGTTCACAGTATTTTAGAACTACCACCAGACTTCACTACCAGCAACATCAGTTTCTGGTTTTTTTGTTTATTAGAGTGCAATGAAGACTTCTGCCCATGGATGCACCTGGAGTTTGCTGAAATGTTTTAACTAGTATTCCCAATATAGTCTCATAAAACTGATCAGCTGCTCTAAGACAAAAATGAAACTGCCCACTGCCAGCACACACCATTTTGAAAGGTAGAAAGAGTGAAGTTGTACAGACTATAGATTATGTAAAAGTAACTCATAACCTATTAACAGGAACAATAACATTCTTACTTGAGCCCCTCTGTAGCTGTAGGGTTGACGATTGTGGTTTCCCTCAAACCCTCTCCTCTAATCTCTCATATCCACAGTTTTGTTAGGCTTTCGCATGGGGCATGCAGGGAACACATAATTCTAACCTCCACATACAGGTTAGAGGCCTATACGGGCATCTTCTCTGGGGACATATTCAATCCTGCACAAATTCCTCAGCATGGTTGCATTAACCCACCTTCCAAACAGCTGACAAAATCATCATCATCATCATCATCTTGGATGTAGCAACAGCTGAGTGTTAAATGACGTGGCCCTAAACACAGATTTGATTGCCCAAAGAGACAGGCAGAAAGACAGGTATTTTCAAAGGATATTTATCATTATGGTAGCTGATCTGAAGTGTTTCAGAGTTACTTTAGGAAAAATTTAGGACTAACACATGGAAAAAGAACCAGAAAAAAATTGTAATAGCCTGTACCTTCTTTTCTTATTTAAGACCAAAGTGTCATGAAATATTTTATATAAATAGGTAGGGGTAATAAAACCCAAGGGTCATAACCAATTAAAATGTACATTACTTTAAGAGAGAAGAGATAGATCAATTAAGGCGACATTTCAGCTCATCTATGTTAATTTACATTAGCTGAGGATCTATCCCTAAATATTAAAGCAGAAGTCTTGAGACTGTTTTTTTTCAAATTCTAGACTTTAAAGATACTTTGCAATTCAGTGGTATAGGGTAAGAGAAACTACTGCATGCTGCTTCTGGGTGATAACACAGCTGTCATCTGCAACAAAATCACTACACAATTGTTTTGATTCTAAAAAAGACAGAGTGAAGAATAACTACCTAACTATAAGCGCAAAGGCAAATTTAACTAAATAAAATAGAATTTCTTTTGGACACGATTAGTAACACATGTCCCTTGTCCTATGAAAATGTGCCAGGAAATTTTAATTAACTGCAAGTATCCAAGGTTGCCATTTAGCACATCATCTGAAAGATGAATTTATTGGGCCCACACTTAACTACCACGTAACCTGTATTACGGTTTACAAGATGGAATGATTTTGTTTTACATGATGGTTATTGGGCCTAATGCTACTCACAGGTATGCCAGTGAAAAATTTGGAACAAGTCCATTAAAGTCAATGGTTCTATAAAATCAGAGTAAAATTAGACTCAGGCCCACCATACAGTTTAATAATAATTGGTATTACAAACTAGGGCAGTTTCTGCTTTTCCAATTGATAGCAAGTGGAACCAAGCACCAGATACCACATACTTCTAAGATAAAAGATGTCTACATTAAGCCTTGGCCCTTCCACGGAGACCCAGGCTCACACACCTTGTCTGACATAACACACAATGGGCCAAGGCTACTGCAGGCATGTATATTCCCTAGCACTTTGGGAAGACCCCCTTATGAAAATGCAGAAGAAAAGTGAGGAATTAAGAAAGGGAATTTTTATTATAATAACATTTACCTCCAAATCACTTAAGAAATGCAGATTCTTTCCATTAACATTTAAAGTTTTGAGCCACTTTCTCTTATATGGTTTTGAGCTTACCTTTCATGTGAGTTCAAGGTTTTCCACAGCTTTAGATCAGATGGGATTTTGTTTTCTGTTTCCTGACAAGGTTATCATTTTATACAAAACAGCTTTTCTCCTAGTATGGACTTCTGCTTTTTTACTGTTTCTTCAAATTCATAAGCTCCAGAGCTTCCTGGGGACAGCAGTACAGATCCAGGCTTTATGAAGTGGGTCTGTTTCTGGGGTGCTTTCAAACGGATGTCCTAACTCGCAGTCTTTACTTCTCTGTAGTAGAACATCCTTGTAGGGTTTCCTGAAATGGAGAATCACAACTTACACCTCAAGGAAAAAAAGGGCAGGTGATTAGCATGTGCTGTAGTACAAAATGACAAACGTCGTCCACTGTTGACAACCAGTTTTCATGATCTCCGAATTCCAAATAACGAACACACAGTAAGTAGTACTCAGGTGCTCTGTCTGGTCGGAACTTTCTTTTTATGTCAATCAAAATTATCTTTTTCTGTAATTTATTTAATACTCAAGTCAGAAGCCTAAATATGTAAGAGGACTGTAAAGATAATACCAAGTGAAGTTTAAATTCAGGATCTGGTGAAGGTATGCTCTAACAGTGTAAGCTAGCAGGTGGGGGTTTGTGGATGTTGTTTTCAGCTGTTGTTCTGAAAATAGTGATTTTAATACATACTCAATTTAGAAGCTTTTGCACAGAACTAGATATTGTTACATATGTATATATGCAACTAGATATATATTCATATAGATATGAACAACTGTGTTATTCATAATCTGTCCTGTGCATATTGAGCCAAGCATAGGTCACTGCACAAACCACTGTACTTAAGTGCAGCTGTGGGCTAGAGACGGTGAGAGTAGGATGGAAGTAGAAAGGAAATAAGATGCTGCATCAAGATAGAAACACAGGCATTTGCTCCCCTGCTTAAAACATTAGCTGAATTATTATTACACTGTTGGGAAATTCACATTCTGAAGCGAACAAATACAAGCCAGTGACTCTTCTCCTCTACCTTCTATTGTTGGTCTTGCATTACCAAATACTGCTCACTGTTTGAGCTTTTAGATTGTAAACTGTTGCTAACCAACAGCTTTACAAGGATCACATGTATATTAAAAAGTGTTTCCTTCCCAAGCCCACTGACCACCAGCTTACTTGAAAAAGTATGTTTCTATCTATTACAGCACGCGTACAGGTTGATAGCTTTCAAATGATCCCATTTATATTAGAACATAGTAATGTGATATTCTATTATTTCATTGAAAATAAAATGTATTGAGACATTTCACATTGTTTTTCATTTTCCTTCTGTTTCAATATTCTTTTAACTTTGATTTGTGCCATGTAACAACTAAAAGTTATCTAAAATAATTGTGGTGTATTACTTCCATTACGTTAAAGATGATCTGTGTTTATAAAACTAGATTGCTTTATGAATAAAATACATTGAGAAAATATAGCTGTCTCAACAGCAATTTTGTCAGTTAAAAATACAGTGATATAGCTTGAATTTCTACACTTCAGTACATCTCATGAGGGAGTGAAATGCTTATTAGATGGTAGCATGCATTATTCTCCAAATCTTTTAAGTATTTGATTATTGCCTGGCTAATAATAGGTGCTTCTTCAGCCAAAGAACAGACTAGAGAAGATAGTGTAAATTGTAGCATGCAATTGTTCAATAACTGCCATTGAAAATGTTTAGCTACTACTGTATGACAATCTTCCTCTGATGTCTGTAGCCACTGTTTCATGTAACAGCAATTAAAGCTGTGGGAATCAGGAAAAAAAACATCCAGAGAACAATCCCATCCCATTAATTTTTAAGTGCATAGAATACTCCAGAGGACATGCAAGCCCACCTGGGGCCAGTGAAAAGAAATCACACCAGTCACTGATTTACTGGGGGCAGGAGATGGGTGGTGAAAAGGCTGTGAACCTCCCAGGTCCATAGCACTGCCTAACACAGCTCATTCCCTGTCCTTCCTTCTGCTGCTTCACCTGGGCCACCACAGTAACCACAGAGAGACAAGTTTTGTCTGCATCCTACATTGAACACACACAGAACTGCATCTGCATTGAATCCGGAAGGGACCAAGGAGGCTGCTAACCAAAAATTCTGAGGCTGTGTTATCGAGAAGGATCTTGAGAGCATGGTATGCTGAAACAGAGCAGTGAGGGGTTTCTGAGCCAACCACAAGCGGACCAGCATGTTGCAGACACAAGTAGACTGGAAAACTGAAAGCTGCCTGGAAAACAGCAAGATATGAAGGAACTGAAGCAAACGTTACTCTTGCAGTCTGATGATTTTATCTTTCAGCATATTCGGAGATAACCTTCAAGGGAAAGATAAACGGACAGCCTCACTTTTGAACTGAAAAATATGTGACTCATCTCTTAGCCTCCAAAGATTTTAATGAAGTGATTGGAGACGGACCTATGTAACATAAATAGGAAGCATTGCAACTACTCTTCTTCCTCTTTAGTATCAGCAAGTACCCCAGAGCTAGACTGGAAGCACCACTAGCTGGTCTCAGTGACAAAGACTATGCAGGGTATTGTGGAACATAAGAAAATGTATGCCTTGACTTTGATGAGTGCCAGCTCACCGGTCTGCCTCGCTCAAGCCATCCTGCGCCATTGCTTCCTACCCCCAATCACTGCGGGCAATTCTGCAATAAGCCGATTGTGTTACCCAACCCTTTAACACTTAAAGAAGCCTTTTTATCCAGCAACAATGTAACAGGGAAGGTGCCAACAGATCCAAATGGGCTTTCGAATGATTTATTCATCCTAGGCTTCTAAGCCCCTTTTCCTCAGTATTAATGCTAAGATTAATGTGTCCCATCAGTGCGCTGCCAACAGGAACTTTAATAAAAGCAAGAACAACTAGTTGGCTCAGCTTTCTTTCTACTTAAGGTTAGGACATCATAAAAACAGTAGTCTACAAAGGCTTTCCCTTTAATTTACTTATGACTTTACAAAAAGAAAGTAATTTCATTTAATTTAATGAAAACACACAGATTAGTGGAACATAAATACATCAGTGCCTGAAGTAATTCATTAGCCAGTTTTTTAAAAGAATAAATGTAACATAATTGCATATTTTTAGATGGTGCATATGCATCTTTAAACCTTTCCAAAACGTAGTGTAGACAGATGCATTTGAGCACAACCAAAATACAACATGTACTATACTTAGGAAGGATGCCACGTTCATAACAATGAGTTAAATCCATAGATTAAGTGAGAGATGGGATGTATCTACAAAATAACATTAAAGATTTTGTTAGATGTGAAAGAATACTTGTTTGTATAAGTACTGTAAAACCTGGGTCGCTTGCAAGTCCGTTTATCCACATCTATTGCTGTGGACAATACAAGTGTACCATGTTGACGGTCTTGGCACTGCGGACGCTTGCCCTTTTTTTCACATATGCCATTAAAGTCTTCAACTGCCAATGAATCACAACCAGCTGGGCTAGATTTTGTCCAGAATGACCTTGTGCTTAAGAACTCCTTCTCTTCGCTAGCCCTTGTACTACACAGTTTTTCCACCACAGATCCTCAAGTCTCCAATTTCAAAATTCAAACCCATCAAAGAATGTCCTGAAAAGTTTGAAGAATACACCTATTGAACCCCATTTGAAAATATAACCAAGAAAAAAACAACCCAAAAACTCTATGCCCAGAGTTGCTAAGAAAGTTTAGTGACATTCTAACAAACCGCAGTGTGACAAAATCACTTGAATGGCCTGTGAATGATACTGCAGACCGTATATTGCATATTTGAATGCATAAAGTGTATCCATTTGACATGTAACTGCAAAGCTGCCTAAGCTGTTTAAAAGTAAGCTTTCAAATTCATTCCTGATCACATTGCTGTACTACAAAATGTACCCATTTCTATCTGAGAGATGTTTTAAGTTCTTTTTCTTATGGTCACCAGTCTTCCTGCCTTCTTTTGTGGAAAAAGTATGTATGCATGCTTGCATACTTCTCTTTTATTTCTTCCCATCCCCTGTACCAATTGTTCACCTAGACCAGGCAAAGAAACTGCAGAATTGCTGGGTGGTGGTGATGGGTGAGTGGAGCAGAAACTCCATTTCCCCCTAAAAGGCAGAGGTCGCTCAACTGAAAGAACAGAGAGGCCTTTTATTCCCATAAAGAAAAGAAGAGGAAAAAGCTGCTCACAGTGAAGATGAAAAATATTGTATTTGAATCCTGGGAAGAACTTGTTCTTCCTACACTGGAGAATAGTCTATTCACAGCACAATTCAAACAGCCTTTAGCTTTTCAAATTTCTGCAATTGGCAAAAAGGATAATACACATCTTTTTATGTTTATTTTTGTTTTTAGAAATTTTTAGAAATTATTTTATTATCACAGTATTTGTGTCAGACTAAGACATTTCATGTTACTCCATTCAAATGAGGAAGTTAAAATTTCTTAATCATCTCAGGCACTTAGGTTTGAAACTTCACCTATTTGGCTGTTATTGCAACAATAATATAGTGTAGGCTTTGATTTATTGCCTCAGATTTTTAATGATTACTTGCATACTCCTACAAAAGTAGGACTTGCAACTGGCAAGAAATAAACCCTGGGAACATAACTTATATCTGAAGGTCTAAATGGCTATATAAAACTGACAAATACTTCACCAAACCATAATAACATAGTATGCAGTGAACCCCACTTTTTCATTTTTTTAAATGTTTTACAGTCCTTTTGAAAATTCTCAAATGTTTTCTAAAAATACATGAAACGTAATCCTTGAATTGCCAATGATTTTTAATTACAAATGGCAAATGCTTCCAGAGAAAGAATTTTGTACAATATTGGTTAGTGACATAAAGTGTTATACTTCTAGTGTTTTATTAGATGCATTATGTAAATCAGTCAATAATGTAGAAACTGAGAACTCTAAAAGGTAAAAATTACATTTAGCCCAGAAAAGTTTCAAGTAAAGGTGATTATATAATTTCTTTAATCAAAGGAAACATGCAGTATCAGGTGACCTATCTAATCTAATCATAGAGGTGCAGATTTTGTTATAAATATTTACGTTTAAAACCAGAGTTCTTTTGTTTATGCTCTGCTTAGTGAATACCAACAAAATGAAAATTCAGAACATTACAGTCAGGACAAAAATTTCCTGCATTCAGGTTGTCAAGAATCCATGTTAAGCTGTACCCCATGTTAAGCTTTTTACTAATTGTATTAATGAACAGTGGCAGAGATATACTATTTCTGATATCAACTTGACAATTATAATGAAATTTAATTAAGAAGTATGATTTTTTTCTGTTGTAAGAAGTTGGAAAGAAAGGTAGACCCACTGAGCCCAAGTAGAATGATCTATCCAGTTTCCGCACTGAACTTGGAAAGAACTCATCAGATAAATGGCTTGAGAAGACAACCTACCTCCAAATTTTATTTTACCAGCTGAAACTACAACCAACGATTTCTTGTAAAATTCCATGCTCATTTGTATTTGAAGTCTAGTCTTTTCTAATGGAAGGTTAATGGCCTGCCTCTACCTTCCTGTATTAAGCTGTTATCTGTTAGAAGTTATTACGCTCTGTTGGGAGGAAAAAAAAATGCCATCCACAAGTCCTATTTTATTTCCATACCATCTTCACTTCTCCATTTTACCATGACTGTTATTTTTTGCCCATTTGTATATTCTATCTCATGCTGCCTTTGAACAGCAACCGAAAACAATTTGTCCCAGTTGAATACCCTAGATTTTGAGAAAGTCTGACTACGGATCCAAAGGTTCGTAATGGTCTGAAACAAATCACCACTGTAAAACCCCTGAAGTATGCAACAATCCAGGCTGAGATTCCTTACAGTGTGAGTCTACTTGATCTTGAGAGTTCAGAGCAGAATGTGGTTGGCACCGATAGGATTATTTCATTTTTGGAGAGCAGATCATGCAGGCATCTACCCAGGGTAAGAGGGAGCCCTAAAAATATGCTTTTCTGAACTAGTTAAACCATCTCTAATTAATTGTGATGGTTTCAGCTAAAAATTTCCAGATGAGCTGTTCAAGCTGGACTCAACACTGAACAATCATTGTGTTACTGAAATACTCAAGTGTATTCCAAGTCCTAACTTTTTGATTCAATGAAAATACCAAAGAATGAGCAGCATATGTTATCTCAATCCAGGAGATTTATAAAACTCAGATATCTTGTGATTATGTTGCTACTTTAGCAGGATAAAAATCCCTTTTCACCCCCTTCACTTTTGTTAAATTCCCCCCTAGCTGTGTCTTAAAAATGTCAAACATACTTTACTGTTTCCAAATAAACACATCATTTTTGGCAGAATTAGTAGACAAGAAAGGTAGGGGCACTGTTGTTATAGGAGTTCATATAAAAAGCAAATTTTAATGTTTCAAAATTTAAGGCTTTCCGAAAGTTTTAAAATACATCCTCCCTGACTCCATCTGTATTATTGTCAAAAACATTATGAAGTGTCCCTTTGGAAAAGTAAATCTGATTAATTAGCATCAGTCTCCATTGTAGAATTCAACAGCTATATAAACAGCCATAGACTTTTCTTAACAAGTATTCTATTATTGTTTTCAACGTTGTTAAAATCTAAAATGATTTAATTGTCCAACCACTGAGTTCTGTGCATTGTTTGCAAAGTTTGTGAAGTGAAAAGAATTTTTCTTACAGTGTTCTAGAACGATCCTGAAACATGCTCTTTCTTCATAATTGCTCTAACACAGTATATAGAAGCAGGATCGCTTTTAAGTAGCAATTCTGCATACAAAGGGAAAGAAAGCAGAAAAACTGGAGACAACTGAGAATGTGAAAGTACCAGAAAACAGTTTCCACTGCAGTACTCTGTTTCAATAGAAAGCTTGTGTCATGTGTGATATTGAGATAAAAAATGCTGCTTTCATAGCTGTCTAGTAAGAATAGGGTGATTTCAGCTGCAGTTCTCCAGCAAAAACGGACCACTACACGGTAACGGTGCTTGGATATTGGCTCTGTCATGGCAGTTTAGCTTTTCTGCAAGAGGCCAAGTAGTGCATGGAGGCCACTGCCCACAGAAACTCCCACATCTCACAGGAATTACTGCTTTGAAGGCGCTCCTGTCCCATATCCTTGCTGATGTCAGTTCACAGGCAAATAAAGCAGGGCTCCAGCCCTCCAACAGCAGCAAGACAAACTCTCAGGAAAGGGATTCACATCACCAGCTCCTCCTGGTGCCAGCTGACTATGGGCCAGTGAGGAGTAGCTTGTACTGCCTGCACTGCACCAGCTTAATGCTGAAATCACAAAGGCTTCAGTTTTTAGCTCCAGCAAAGTAACCTTTCTGTAATATTCACTTCCTACAAACAATTTCAGAAGTCCCCTGGGGTACTCTGCACAAATTCAGCTAACACATATTCCACTGAAAATTAAGGGAGCCAAAATCGGTGTTTACTTTCATATTAATATACAGAAATTCTTCGCCTGTGAATTGTAAATGTAAATATAAATCAGGGGAAAAAAATCCAAAACCTTCCAATGTTTACTTGCTTGTAACACAAAAAGCAGGATTTCAGCATTCACCAGAGCAACAGTAAATAATATGGCCATCTTTAATTTGACCTCCAGTACCTGACCAACCTTGATTTATCCACAGACAAAACCAAGCATCTCTAATTTGCTAACCAATCACTGCAATTCTTTTCTTACCAACCAATAATTCTGCCATCTCTAATTTACCAATAAATAATTCTGCAGTCTCAAATTTACTAACCGATAATGTGACCAATTTGCTGACCAATGATTGTGTCAACTGGTAATATTGCCCCTAGCAAACAGTAATTTGCCAAGCAATATTTGGACCTTTTCCCCCTCTAGCAATAAAGAACTTTAGTGGTCTTTGATTCAGTATCTACTTCATTGCTCTGAAAGTGCTTCACGTGGATAGTTTTTTACGAAGTATTTGCTTTCTCTGGGAATATTTGTTTACATTGACTGCTTAGAAATTGCACAGGTCGCTTTTACATGTCTGTGAACTGGAATATTGTTTTCTCTTTTAGCAGTATTAGCATTTGAGGGAAACCTATTTTTTCTGTTTAGCAGTGTTCCTCAGCATATTGCTAACTCCTCTGTTAGTACTGTTGTCATCATGCTGGGATTTGGCGGCAATTCCACAGCGCTTGGACTGCGTGCATTGGTAAAGCAGTGACACCGCCAGCCAGCTCTGTCACCCTGCTGACCTTACCACCCAAGTTGATCCTGTCTGGGCAGATTTGAGCAGAAAGAGTTCATATATAAAGCCATGTGATTGATTTGTTTTTTCTAATTTCTATGTCGCTTGGCTTGAGTGAAAAACAGGTCTTGAATTATTGGTTTCTTTAAACAATAATAATAGCATTTTGAAGTCATGTAGTAACTTCTGCAATCAATTTTACCTCCAAGAAATGTTACCAGTTTTGTGTAATTTTATTAGTTCATATTAAAGCCATTAGCTAACACAACATTAGCTCAGTGAGCAACCCCTCTAACGTCCATTTTATAGGGAAAGTCTACAGAGAATAAGGGCATAGCAAGAGTGACCATCAGTGCTGAAATTAGGAAAGAATTTCCAAGCTCCAAGCTGCTGGCTTCAACAGCTAGAGAAAATAAAATATCTAAAGGCTGCGGGCAAAATCACTGCAAAATTATACAACAGAATATTTACAAAGAGAAAGACTGGGAGTTTGGGTAGAACTCTATGCAAAAGACAATAACTGCACCAGCTTTTCATATATTTTTCCTTGTAAACGACTTCCTAATACATTTTACTGATTAATTTATTACACATTCCAGGAAAGTATTCAAAGAAGCATTAATTCCAAAACAGAACAAATTTTTGAGATTTCTAACTTTTATAAGAAATAAAAACCACTTGCATTCTAAATAAATCAAAAAATATGAATTGATTGTTAAAATTTCATCCCGGACGTAGCAGTCTGGAATCACATTCTAAAACTGCATTGCAGGCCCCCTTTATCTTTTTCTTTCCCATCCTGTGGGGTAACAGCCTAAGCAGTACTTTTGCTTCTCACTTTTTTTTTTCTTCCTGAAGTCTCCTGGGATTCTTGAAAGAAGAGGCAGAAATGCCATTCTGGGTGGCTGTTCCTTTAGAGGAGGTTGTGAATAGGGAAAGTTAGCCAGGAAGGAGAAGGAGCTGGCCAAGAGGGCAGGAATTCCCAGAAGCCCAGGGGTTTGGTATGTTTAATGTTCTCTTGGCACTGGAGGAACAAGCATAATAAAACTGAAGCTGTACTAAAGCTTATTTCCTGAACCTAGTTATATGACAAAAGTAAAATCTAAAAACTTACTATCTAACTTTTAAGGATAATCTGATGCTACCAATCAGTAGCATTTCTTGCAAAGAGTTCAAAATAGCCATAACATTGGGTTTTTTCCATAAAAGTATTTGTTTTGCAATCTTGGGCTTGTTAAGCTTTCAGTGAGAAACATTTCATTAGCCAATATCAGAAAGATTAACTTGAATGCAAAATGCAGTACTGTTTATCTGGTGAGCATGAAAAGTAGGTGTGACATGATAAAGGCACGAAGAATGCGTGTGCATGCATCTCTTCCTCATATAAAGTGGAAGCACAAGCAGGAGATGGAGATCACTGAGGCCTAACGTGAATGAAAGATAATGGTGTAGGACAAGACACAATAACACGTGAAAGCAGAATTTTACAGAACTAGCAGAGGGACAAGATGGTCTGTCAACAGTGCAAGTGACAGTAAAGAGGAATATGTCTACACCTTGAAAGATGAAACAGAAGTTCCTAGATGTGTGTAGGTGCCTGTGTTTCTCTCTTCAAAAGTGGGCATGAAAGGAAAAAACCTCATCCATTCAGAAGCTCCTAAGTTTGTTTTACAGTATGCATATGAGTATACATGCAGAAGGTTACAGAGGATAGTATGAAGAGAAGCATCAAAGGAAAAACCAGATAAAAAGCATATAAGCATATGCATATAGTATTAGTATAACGTTTTACACCAGGGAAAGCATGAGGATTGATGCAGGTGGGAAGATGGTTTTGCCTTGTCTGGTTAAATTTTCTACATTAGAGTACTATTGATTTTCCTAAGTATATAGGATACTGTATATACCCCATTCTGCTACCCTTACACAGGTTAATTCTTTTATCCATTTCAAACGCGGTCAATCAATAACAGTGATCAGGTAGGTTGTGAAATTGCCTGGAAAACACATCCACAAAGTAAACCCAATACATTGGCCTGTCTATGTGACTTAAAGCTTAGCACAGCATTGAAAATCACTAATGGAACACTGTGCAGTTTGTTCATGCTACGAGCAGTCAAGAATCATGCATAATGTAATAGTGCATCTGCTAACAGCAGCTCACACAAGCTAATTTAATCTTGTTTTAAACTAGGCACAAGGAATTAATCTTTAAAGCTGCTCCTGTGATTCTCTTTGGCCCTTAAAATATCGAGGGTCTTTCCACCTCCCCATTTACAATACTGTAAAGGGATGCATTTCAGTTATCATCATGTATTTACACTTCATCTACATTAGCTGGAAAATGGATGCAACTCCATAATTTATCAGTCTTAAAAAGCACGTTGCTGGCCCAGTCCAGAAGCTGTGTTTTGTATTGTCACATCTGAAACTGGTATTAAGTCTCAGGTTCTACTGTGGAAGTAACATTCCCTAAACAATTAATACCTGAAAAGAAAGAAATAACTTTTTTTTTTTCCCTCAAGTTTAGTTCGGCAGTATTAGTTACATGAGACTGTATCACAGTTATTTCTGGTGTAGAAGTTACCTTTAATATTATTATTATTGTCTTTAATTACTTGTGTTGCTACAGTGTTACTGTGTTTGGTACTGTGCAAACCACTCAGAAAGACAGTCTTCTCCCCAAATAACTTATCCTTCAAGTATAAAAAAGATACAGAAAGATTGCAGAGTACAACAGGAAAAAAATGAAAACAATACTGATTACAAAGACAAGAAATAAAATATTCATATATACAGTAAACTTGACTTTGGCTAGATTTCAAGTTGGAAGCTTGATTGTGAATTTTTGGACCTGTAGCCAAAGAGAAATTTTACTAGGGCTTTGAAAGACAATAATTTTCATGGTAAGCTCCTTGTAACCGTAAGGAAGCCTGACAGAAGAAAAATGCTTATAGGAAAAAGTAACAAGTGGGAGGTAGAGACCGGTCACTCATCACTCATCAAGACTGCTGAGGCATATGATGTCTTGATATTGAGAGGAGAATGATAGATAACGAGAAAGGATACAGCGAACATGAAACCAAGTATTTTACTATAAATGTGATGGAGCTGATGGAATCAAAACAAGGGAAGAGGAAAAGAAATACTCTAGTAAACAGGTTTTGCAAAAGTTTTCTGGCCATGTGCGTGTGAAACAATACTGCATTTCCAGCAAAGTTTAGTATGCAATTAGCAACAGAGGATGAGAATCCAGAAGAGTTGATGCCGCAGACAGGACAGGACAGGACAGACTGTCTTTCAGAAATGGTTTTCCAAAATAATCAACAAGACCAAGACATAGCCTAGACATCAAATATTGGGCTAAGGGATGGTGACAGTAACTGACAGGACCAGGGTGTTGGACACTGCATTCAAAAACAGATATGCTGATAAGAATTTTGATTCTTGTAAACAGCTGTGAGCAGAAGTTTAAAGCTCTGTTTTAACTGAGACACATTGAACATCCATGGAGAAACATTAGATGGTGATAGGCCAGTATTATACTTCAAAGAAGGGAGAAGTAAACTTGTGAAGTTTCTGACTAGGGATAGTTGTCAAGTTTGTTCATGCAATCTCTATCTCTAACATATAGAAAGAATATCAAAGTGAGAGCAGAGGATACACACATAAAGATGAAGAGCTAGTGCAACCTCTCTGATCATTGTAAGGGTATTGGACCAGATGACCTTTAAAGATCCCTTCTAACCCAAACTATTCTGATACTATAAGGACCAGACTCATTGGAATCAAATGATTAAACTTGGAATTGATTGAGAGGAGAACATAATCAGAAACTAGTTCAACAAATTTAGAGCAGAGACAGAGAAGGAATACAATGAGTAGAAGTTCTAGAAAAGGGGCGAAAACCATTTTTTAGACAGACAAAGTTAAACTGTGTTTGTATGATGAAGGGTTAACTCAGTATAGAGATACATGAGAAAGAGATGGCCAGAACAATGACAAGTACAAAAAGGTCACCACATGGGGATGAAGTTAGAGGAAATGGACTGAAATAGAGAAAAGAAAGAATTGTCATGCACTGTGAGACAGGAGGAGGAAAAATTTTCAGGAAGGAGAGGGAAAGGAAGCAGGAAAGGCAAAAAGGTGGTTTCAGTTTTTCTTGAGAAAATATGAAGTTCAGCAGGATTTTGACTAGTGAGTGAGTACTAAAAACATAAAGGTGACCTGTGCTGTTGGCATAGGCTCTGAATAAAATGCAGAACAAGAAGAAATACATTAAGAAAGCCACGTCCTTTCATTTCTGGTAAAATCTGATATTGATCTGTAGGTAAGCATGCTAGAAAGCAGCAAATGTGACAGAACTTGCTTGTTTACTCAGGTCTAGAATGAAGGATAACACTGTGCTTTTGTGGCACATCGGACTTGTAAGCATAGCAAAGTTCAGTCCACGCCAACCTTCCACAATTTTCAATTTCAATTTTAGATTAAAGCCAGCCTTCCAAACACAGTTGGAACCCTCAGGTTTTATTCTGCACCCTGAGAAATGCAAATATTCCCCAGATATTCTGGGAAACTATAAATTGAAGTCCTCCGAAGCCTGTTTAAGACCACTTCAGAGGTTGCTGAAGTGTTGCAGTTGCGGCATGCACGAAGGACTCTTCATAAAATACCTCTGCTTAAGTTTTAAATATAAATAAGCCTCATGAGATTCAAACCTAAGTATCTCCCACTCTGATTTATAATAAACGTTTAAGGGACAAATAAGAAAAAACAGAGAGTCTGATATGGACAATCTTCACACAGATACAAACTAAGAATCAGAGAAAGAGTTCTCTAAACCCATTCAGACTACTTCTTGTTAACATGCATAATAATACATCTTCAAACAGTTCCTGAATACTTGGACATGGCTCTGACCTTAAAAATGCACAATCCAAAGACAGTCAAGTAGTCAAAGAATCAGAAAAAGAATAACAACAATAAAATTATACAATTTATACTTGTCGACTTGATTCACAATAAGCACAGCAGATCTTTAAAAAGGACTTAAATGTCAACAGGGTGTTGTGAATGAAAGAACAGAGTAAACATCCATTATGTTACAAAGTATGTGAAAAACTGCATGGAAAATAGAAATCAGGTTTGATTTAAGATTATGAACCCATAAATTCACTTGTACTTCTTACATGTTAAGCCTGTCTCATACAGTACTTACTATTATTTCTAAAGGAAAAAAACCCTCTAACATCCTGTATAGTCATTAGAATTTACTGGTTCCCTGTGTTTCCAGAAAATACTTTGTTGACTCCATTCTCATTTATAATTAATTTTAAGCTCCTTTCTGTTTAAATGCATCTTAGTAAATAATTTGAGCAATAAAACCTCTTTCTGTATGTACACACATGCACACATAAATGATATATAATACACACATCCAAAAATGCTTACTGTGCCTTTTCTCTCAGATATTTCATGTATTTTATACATTATACATATAATTCTAATACAAGATATTCAGTATAAACAAACACTTGAAAATAACATTTAGCAGAATTTCCTTTAAAATTAGACTTGAGGCTGTGAATGAGGCCTGAGCTGCAAAGCCTTTTCACAGCCATAAAAGGAAAGTTTAAGTAAACAATACACTGTTTTTATTTTAAAAAAAAAAAAAAGAAAAAAAAAAAAGAAAAATCACCCCATGCCAAGCCCAGTCAAAATGCATTATTAGGGTGTCCAGAAAATTATAGCTTGTGTCCATTAGTCCTTTCAGGGTTAATATTGATGCAGATATTATTTCTATCCACGGTACCATTTATTTGAAATATTATGACTGGGAGTAGCTGCAGCAGTGAATCAAATCAATTGATAGAGCAGTTAGCCCCGCAGTCAAGGCTGCCTTTACACCGTGCAGCGAGCATGAAATATTATGGAGATTGTTCTTTAAAGTGATCACTTTATCATCATTTGTCTGCAGCCCAGGCTATTCCTTCCTGCCTCGCTTCCCTGTTGGGTTAGAGCTGTCATAACTCAATCAGCCGTATAATGCTGTTCATAGCACCTCCGTAGCAGGTATTGAACCTGTCAAGGGCCACTGAGGGAATTATACTTATCCATTTTGACAGCTAGCAACACCAGTCTGATATTTATGTCAGTTTATATATGTATGATATGTATTTCTTAAATGTAATTAGAAGCCTGTTTGTGTGTGATATATCTGAATTGCCCAGAGCTCCCCATGATTAAGACATTGATTTCTAACCTTTTGCATTACTGGAGAAGGGAATATGACAAGCTCCATCACTCAGGGGTTGCAGCTAACCTCTTCTGTCTATATACATCATATGAAATTGTCACTATTGTTTATCTGTCCAGCAAAGTTGACTACAAAGCAACTGTTATTTTAGTTCACTAAATAAACTAAAAGACTGTAAAACAAACCATCATCCCTGTCCCTCCAGAGCCCTTGCATAGCTTTGCAGCTATGTTACTTGGACTAAGGTTGCAAAAGCAGACCCCACTCTGCAAGCTAAGTGAAGATCACCATCATGTTTGCTATATCGCTTGTTCTCATAGGTATCTAGAGCACACTATTTGGATTTCAAAGTGACATTTTTGTATATATCCTACATGTCAAGCAATAGAAAATATACTGTATTTCCGTTAAAAGGAAATACAGACAAACATGAACAAACAAACAAAAAGTCCCCCCAAACCCAACCACCTCTTCATGTTTATTAATTTATTTTGTTATGGTTTCCGAATGAGATGGTTACACAAAATAGTTTATGTATGATAACCCTCTTGACTTTTTCTGTTTTGATGTCCTACTGGTTTGAGATCATATTATCTAAACCATTCTTCCTCTCATTGCAGAATTAATGCTGAAGCAATTTG
Organism: Falco cherrug; assembly: GCF_023634085.1. Classification (NCBI taxonomy): domain Eukaryota; kingdom Metazoa; phylum Chordata; class Aves; order Falconiformes; family Falconidae; genus Falco; species Falco cherrug. The sequence continues at coordinate 6,709,661 of NC_073710.1, read as the reverse complement.
TTATTTTGTTGTTGTGGCTTTTTTTTTTTTTTAAGTTCCTAAAATATTTAGGTTAGGATTTCAGGATTCTAATTTGGACAGTTCAGTTTCTCTGGCTCACAGGGCATAATCTGTATTGACCTTTATCTCTGAAAATTCATACTTTTATTCTTAACGGTTAAAAAAAAGTGTGTTTGTTTTTTAACTGTGCGTTCAGGTTTTACCTCCATTTCTCTCAAAAAAACCCTGATCTTCTAAAAATATTTGGGCTAAAAAGTTTCAGATTTCAATAGATTTCAAAAAAGCATCTGCATTAGATTATGCTTTGAAAAATCCTCTCTATAGCTCTGGGTTTACAATACAGGATTCTAAGGAAATGCCAAAGCATTATTTTAGAGGATCAGAATTTTCCATGTCTTTAGATTCAACAACATAGGTGGACAGTTTAAGCTGTCACCTGTCATCAACAGAAATCCCCATTTGACGATGCCTTGAAGCTTGCTGAGATCAGAGATTAGGGTAAAGTGTATGATCCTATTTCTGTTTTTTTAAACAAATAAGAGATGAATCCAAGAAAAACAAGAAGCCTGAAAACACTGCTTACAAACAGATGCTAATTTTTGAAAGTATAACTACCTCCTGGAAAAACTCCCATTGCAACCTTAACATTACATTAAGTGCATTTTGTTTTGAGATTCATGTGCTTACATGAAATAGAATCTCAGTGAAACACAGAAACAGCAATAAAAAGGTGCAAAGGACCCATCCACATCTCTAGACATATATTTGTGACAGTTCCCTAGAAAATAATCTAGAAAATACTTACTCCACCAGTCTCCCACAGAAAACCTGTTTCTTTTCTCATAGAAACAAAAAGATACCAAAAGCTACAGTCTGTCATAGAAAAGCACAAGCATTCAAGCTAAATATCATTCAGATGTCATTGTTGCAACCTTCTCTTAATAAGATCCAAAGACCTCTGTAATCCAAAGATCTATGATGAGAGCTATGTGGTTTAATTCATATGCTTCCAATGTAATTCCTCCAGATTGTTTAATTTATAATGAAAATGGAAACATATAATTTCATTTTCTGGGTTACAGCATAATGTGCTTGTAGCTGATGACTTTTATGTAGCTAGGAAAAAAACCAACAAAAAAAAGAGAAAATAATTTTTCTTACCTCTGTGAAATAAGAGGGCTGTTTAAAATGCACTTTCTTTCTGATTTGTCACATAAAACCATGATAGAGCAGAATTAAATAAGGTGGGCGTACCAAGGAAAGCAAGCAAAATTAGTAATGTCTAGTAACAAATTAGTTCTTGAATCTAAAGCACTAAACATTAATTGGAATAAATCTGAAAAGCTTGTTCATAACTTTTGTTAAGCTACCTCCACCATCCTAGGTAAGGATTCTGCCATTAGAAAACAGCTGGATCAGTCAGGGGTATAATCCCACAAGTTGTATCCGGCTGCACTAGCATGAGAGACAAATATTTACACAGCCTGTAGTGCTAAACGATACTGACCTCAGTGACCATATGGGACAGTCCGTACAATTACTATCAGCTGCCCCCAAAATATCTCCAGTGTATTAAGATGTACTTTCCTACACATCTCATTATGCCAGTTCCACTTTAAAATGCTTTTTTTGTAGAAGTAGATGATCTAAGATGTAGCTAGAAGGAAAACAACAAAACTCACTGATAGTAAATTGCAAATGATCTTTCTTACATTCTCATAAATAAAAGATTCAAAGAGGGGACCTTTCAATTACTTTTGTTTTAAAGAGACTTTTCCAAAAAGGGCTCCAGCTTGTGACCATTCAAACTAATTATCCCAGTCCTGCCATGTAAAGGTAAGGATGTGACAAACTTGAGAGTTATGGTTTACCTTCTGGATGCTGAAAAACTTTCTTCTTCCTTCCAAAACATTCCAAGGTGATTATAAATGCATTTTTTATATAGCTATTGGAATCGAGACTCCTTCAGTTTTTTAACACTGGGACACTTCAACAGTACACAGAAACAACTCATAAGGGAGAAAAAGGAAGAATTATCTAACATATAACACAAAATTTTATTTTTAACATATCTAAATCACATCTCATAATTTCCGATGACTTTCATTTCACCAGCTATGCAATTAACACCTCCATGGAGAAAATAGGAGCAGAGAAATAACAAATTGTCTCAGCTGGAAATGGCCTTAACACTAGTGGTAACTAAAAGCACTGCCTCTTCTTCAGTACCAGTGACCAAGGTTCCCATTTCACATCTCCACAGGTACAGCTCACAGCAGCAGAGTGCCCCTTTAGCACCATCAAGAGCTGATGCAGAGCACAGAGTCCCCCGCAATGAATCCCCTGTGTTAATTCCATGCTTTGCATGGAAGTTCGGACAATTTCAGTGTCATGTTATTCAACTGCCATAATTTAGTGTGTTGCATGTAATATTTATGATGCGTTTTGTATCTTTAAAGTACTGTACAAAGATTATAAATGAAAATATGGTAAGAATTACAATTTCCATTTGTACAAGGAAAGAGTGGCAACTGAATTAATGGCACGAGTAAGAGAAAAATTCTGATTCCCTGCCCTGAATTTTGCCAAATAGTCCTAATAAAAAGTTTTCGTGGGCAACACCTATAGCCTACTTTCACACAAGCTGAACTTTATTATGGTGCCTCAACACAGATACCTAGTTGAAATACACTTGGGGATCCCTTCATCTCCCCAGTTGCTGCTACAAAGCAGCAGTCTTATAGCCTACTCACATATAGATTTCTTGGATAATATAAGACATTTCAAGGGCTCCAGACATCTACAGTTAGGCAACTGAATCAAACCCTCTATGTCAGTATTTTGTATCACAGTAATAAATTCCTGAATGTGCCGAATATAGCAGTACCGCTGTAATGACAGACCCAAGCCAGTACTGATTAGCCAAACCCTTTGAATCTTAGATATGCAAGAGCAGATGTAAGAAATCTTATTCAATATCCAGAAAAACCCAAACTGTACCTTCTGTTTACTACTCATTATCATTTATGGATTGCAGCATTTTCATTCCAAAAAACAAATAAATGTTGAGTGTTCTTTCTAAATGTAAAAATCTCATTCCAAATTTTTATATAAATCTGTTGCAAGAAAACCTAATTAAAAAAAAATGCTCTGCACAACCATGAAAAGTTTCTTATGCTAGAATTGCACCCAAGATTTAGATCTTAACTCAAGAGATCAGACCTTGTTATTAGCAAAAGTCAGTAAATTACAGACTTAAACATTGGGAATGGTGGGTACCACAGCAAATATATGCCAGCATGTGCTTGAAGAGCAGCTGCACCTGATAGATCGAGGTTCAGGAGCTGAGAAAAAAGCTTTTGCTGTCTCAGAAAGAGAAGCCTGGCTGCAAGGGCTGAGAGTCCTCCTGCTTCCGACCAGCACAGAAGGAAAGGGGTGAGGATATCAACGGGGGCATAGGAGCAAGTAGGACTTAGCAGGAGGCAGGCACAGTTTCTAGGTGGAGTGGGCCAGGAAGGCAGCTTCCAAGAAGCTATCTACTCATCCTCCATGCTGACACGCCTCAGGCAGCAGCCTTTTGCACAGGGAGAGTGTACTTCAGAAAACAGATGTGCCTGCAGTTCAGCAAAAATCAGGGTCGTTTGCCGAGACAAACTATAAGCAAAAGAATGGTGAAGCAGCGGGGTAGGATGTAGGGAAAGGTGTACAGTACAGACAGGCATGGAAGAAAAGAGTCAAAACACTGTGAAACTCATGTTAAACTTTGGCATTTAGGTTACTGACTCATCTACTCTATCTGAACACTGCAAATACCCCAAGAGATTTCAAATCTCAAAAAAAATAAATTCAAATTTAAAACAAAAGGGACTTTTTTTTTATTTTATTTTTTTTTTGATACAGCATACAGAGATTGCAGAACTTCTTTTGCAAATGGAGAGGAGGAGGGTCCATAACTACTAGGACCAAGAGGTGTTTCTGCACATCAGCTGCAGGGTTACTCTGGCACTGCACGCTTAACAGCTGCAGGGTTGCAAAGAGTAAAACTTTTGGCAAAATAAAAAATTCTGCATTCTACTAATGCCATGCAAATTAATTTTCCATAACGTCTGGCAACTTTTTTGGGATACAATAAATCCAAATCAATAAAACATGAACACCACAGACATTCTAGTAACGTAATACCTTAGGTATCCACTAATTAATATCTAATTATAAAGAAACACCTATGGAAATATACTTAAGCTGTTACCAATACCACTTATGCAATATTCATGAATATTTTAAGGCCATTTATAACTGTGTACTACTACTCTCCTCCTCTTTTAGCAGCTCCCCATTCCTACAGCTCTTTATGAATAAGTGGCTTACTCTAATGGCACTCTTTTATTTTGCCATTCTGAGGACATCTTTATTCAGAAAATAAATCAGTGAAATCCTTATATTGAGACATTGATGAAACTAGATGAGTGTTTCGAGATGTGCCCAACTCAGCCCACACTGAAAAAGGAAAAGGAACCACATGCAAAATTTTGATTCCCATTCAGATTTTGAACTCCCAAAGCCTGACGTTCCTTGGCTCACAGTTTTCTCAGTAATGCACAGAGCACAAGATGATGACTCAGGTATTTCTGATTCTGCCACAGATCTGCTGAGTGGACTAGAGCTAGGTTCTGCATCTGGATAGAATGGTAATGATACAAATATTCTTTGTAAAACATTCACAGATCTTCCTGTGAAAAAAACAATAACACTATTGTGATCTGTTTTTAGCGTAAACTAGGATACATCATATCACAAATGATCTTTCATTACTTCAAATTCTCTACTGAATAAAGTTGTTTATTCCGTTTTGTCTCCAACAACCTGGTGTAGGCATGTGAGGAAAGATAGGGAAAGAGAGGGGGAGAGAGAGAGAGAGAATATGGACTGGTACTTTGGAGCAACCAAAGTCATCACTGGCTAGAAAAGCTTTGGGCCATGCTTACTAGACCTGCTTTCAATAACCAGGCAGTGCCCTCCCTGCACCTCCACTGACACTGTACATTAGAGGCAAAATTTAAAAATAAATTCAGCTGCTGCTCTTGAGAGCTGTCAAAACAAAAGCTACTGACATCCTGATCTTTAGCATGAGGATGGACCTGCAGTACCTAACCATAAATGACATTAGAAACAAATACAGTTATACCTGCTAAACCGCTGCAGCTCATCTCTGTCACCCTTCTCTTCCACATTCTAGGGGATGAAAAGTGAACCTAGTTATGTAAAAACCATTCTGACATGTCTGAATTAATTCTTGCCATGCCATTTGTTTTACACAGCACAAGCAACAATCAGCCAACAAAATAGAAAAAAGAGAGAGATAATTCATCACGATCACCTTCAAAATCTATTCTCACAACCTTCCTCCCTACGCTGGTTCTTAAGTACCTCTCAAATTAAAAGTATTAAGTTTCGCAAAGTCTGATCCTGCAGCCACATGGCATTCAGAAGGGTACAGAGTAACTGTCCAAGACTGGTAACACACTCAGGGACACGCTCTCATGACAATATGACGTGTGGCTTTCATAGCTTAGTCAGAACCCTGCAGTAACAGCTGCAGAAAATAGGTGAAATATTAGAGCTATTTCTGCTATCCCAAAAAGCATCAGACTGTTAAATGCCAATCTGCCATTTCAAAAAGTGTTGCTATGGGAGAGCGTGAGCAAAAGAACAGGGCTTTTTGCTGGGGCTCTGGGATTCACTCTTATATTTGTCTGTCTGCTGATCTCTGAGCTACTCTGCCTCCCACTGTGTCTGATATCAGGAGTGCCAGAGTGGCTGAGAGATCAATGGAGCAGCTGAGGGAGCCAGCTGGCAGGGGAAAGGAGCAATGGATTGTGAGGGATAAAGAAATAAAGTGGAAAAGAAAAAAGAACTGTTGAATTAAACAGTAATGAGGAAGGGACAGAGGAACTCACTAGCCCTTTTAGAAGGGCCACGTTAAGTCCTCCACAAAACCCAGGACCCTCTGGAGCATTCTAATCAGTTTAATGATGCAGATGCCCCTTCCACCGCCTGCATGAGCTGAGCTGGTTTTTTGTCTTTATCAAAGGATGGCTTTTCTAACAATGATATCATTCGCAATGCATACATTTCTAGAGTTGAGGCAGCACTGATCTGCTGAGATGATCATGGTCACAAAACATTTACTGCTCTACTACAGAGCAGTCTGACATGAACCTCAATTTTGGAAAGAGAATCTCAGATTTCTTAAGGAGAAGCAAAGTTTGCAGAGAAGAGGAACATATTTTACTAGACCAACTGCTGTATTTGGGGAAAAACGGATAAGCTTTCAGGCATGTAAGAATATCTTCACACTTTAAGCAGAAGCAGCAAACTTGAGGATAAATATAGACTGGAAACAGTGCCTGTGATTTAACTGATGTTAATCTATTAGGCAATTTGAGAGAAACAGCTTGTTAAAATATACAGAGGGGGATGCCAACAAGGAAGAGACCAGTAGGGGAATTGGGTTCTGTCGGACCAATATAAAAGACAGGTAAGATCATAGTTATGGAAGGCTGAGGAATAAAGAAAAGACAGATTATGCAGAAAATGTTGATGCACCAGAACATACTGATGCGCATTTCATATTCTAAATTCTGTATACTGAGTATACTCTCATTGTGCCTGTTGAGAAGTTCATAGAAGAGCTGAACATTCACATGCCCACATTTACATCCTGCAGCCGGCTGGCTTGAAGACAGACAACTTTCAACACGTACAGCCGTTCTAGGAAGGGAAGACAGATGTGGGCATCCAGGCCTGACAAAAATGCAGTGGCTCTACCCTCTGTAACCTCTATTGATTCAACTAGCCCAAAAGTACCGCTTTGATACCTAATGACCCTGTAAAACAGTGTGGTTCTGTGGCTGTAACTACACAGTTGCTAGTTTACTTAGGCACATAACCCACGTCCATTAGTCAGTGTGAATGATCCTTGCTGCCAAAGAGTGATCATAGGAATTCCTTGAGTCTTCCCTACTGTTGGCACTTTTAATGAAGGTGGGTAATATGAGGAACAAAGGCTTCTTGTGCTGGCACACGCATCTGTTCTTGCATTCCCTTTATATTAAGAAAAGGAAAGGAAATCAACTGTCCTATCATAGGCATCTGCTGAGGTGCATAGTTTTACAGAATTGGAGCCACCAAAATTTCCATGACTCCACTGCTATCATTGCTAGAAATCTAATGACTGATAGCTGGCATGAAAAAGAAGAGCCTCAATGAGACATACCTTTCTAGAATAAACTGGGATGGAGACACTGAGACAGGGAAGAGTTTATTACCATGAAAACCTTTGTTGAAAAAACAATGTGCAGGTGGGAGTGATAGTGTTCATTATTGGAAAAGACAGTTGAACTAAAAAGAGCACAAACTTTATTTCTGTGATTTACAATTAATTTTTTTGTTTAAGAAAGCCTGATATGCATGGGGACAGCTATGATAAAACAACCAGACGGCATTGTCACCAGGAGCTTTATGCACCTGATCAGTCAACATATTTCCAAACAATCAAAAGCATACACAGTTTAAAAATATATGCATTAGTAGTTTGGATTTCTGTAAAGTATAATACTTAAGGAATATGAAGGAACAACAAATGGAAGCAGAATTTAAATGAAGCAGTTATAGATTTGGTATGCAATGTGAGGTGACAGGCATTCCTACCAATATGCATAACATAGTTGAAAAAACATGGCAGGCTGCTTCAGGCTCTCTACTGCTAAGTAGAGTAATACGGTAAATAACCTCTGTATAAACACATATAACCCGAAAAGAAACATAAAGCCCATGTGCAACACAAGTGAAGGAAACACCTATATTCATCTGCACTGTTTCTCAGAATACTAAAGGCAAGGAAAACACCCAGGTTCCTATAAAGCCTAAATAATTGGAACTGAATATGGTCTTTTCTTCCTTGTAAATTATAAGCAAAGCTTATCAAAATGGTCACAAAAATGTCTACGTTTAATATACTATCAGTTTGTTGACAAACGCAGTAAATCTGACTTTCTTCTTGCTTGAGCTGCACTAGTGATCATCTCCATTGTTCTTGCATCTCAAGATGTGTTTAATATTCCAGCAGAATACAACCTCAATTGTCTCAGGAGAGGTGTTAGTGGAAATCCACATGCAGAACATGAAGGCATAAGGATTCAGACTTGATGCGAACAGAAACATGAAAAGTTGTTCCTCTTAGCCACAGGTTTGTAGCTTCCTATATGGAACCTAGAAGGTATTTCACAGACCTCTGCCCTAGACAGCACTTTTCCTGGATTTTCAGTGCTTCCTTTCTAGAGGCTCATCAGTGATCTATGAGCCATGGGTTTGAACTGTTTCATTGACCTAGTTCATCCCTGTGCTTCAAGAGCATTCCTATATATGTTCTTGGTAGGATACCACAGAGGGGGTAGGACAAAAGCAAATTTTGCCCAGTCTCCAGGCAAGGAAGTACAATAGCCACTGAAGGGACAAAGGACGGCAAGTCTAGAACAGCTAGAACAGCCCTAGCTGAACTGCCCTCTAAGCTTATTGTTTTGGGTAATTCAGGAAGTGGCGGCCCGAGGTTAAAGGCAGCAAAGGATAGCTGGAGGAGAGTGCCCTTCCTTCAACAGTATTCCAAACAACAGGAATTTAAGCACCATTGCCATGGTATTGCCACTTTTAAAAAACATTTACAAATCCTCACAAAATGCTTTCCATGGGCTGAAATTATCTGCCCTACATGTCTTGATTTTTACATGAGAATTACAGACACAAACATACAGATTTCATTGCTCTTCTGACAGCTGTTTGGAGGCCTTTATGACACAGAACCCTGGAAGCTTTACTTCAAGGGCTCACAAGCTATTTGGAAGGATGTTGCTACACATGACATCTGGATTCTTCTCTGCCTTTTTATCAGCCAGCTAATTTACCTAATAGTACAGTGAAATAATTTCTTTGTTGACAAAGATACCACATGAATATCATCCAACTTTTCCCACTAGATACGACAGACATGGAGAGAGAAATTTTCTTCTCTGCCTGCCACCAGAATACCTTTAAATAGACATCTGTGCCTCAGCTTCCCTATCCGTGCAGGGCAAGGGCATATTTGTTTCTCAGATTTTCCATCTGACAGCAGGAAATATGTAACAGATTCAGCTCAGTTTCATTTTACATTTTTGGGTTCATTTGATCTCAAAGCTCAAAAATATGCAAAGCCACATGACATTTAATTTGGAATATGGTGTATAAAAGAAAGACTTCACAATACTCAATAGCAAAGTGATGCCAAGCAATTGTTTGTAATGAAGAAATAATAAGGGTACACTACAGCTTTGCTCACTCTGAAAACAACAAAGAATGGCCACTGGCTTGCAAAATGGTGCTACCAGAAAAGTCAGTCTAATTTGCTAGGTCAGAAGAAGTGGGTGATTTTGAAACTCCTGCCTCTCCCTTGGTACCTAAGGAAAGAGATTAGAATGGGGAAAAACTGCAAAACAATGGCTGAAATATATGAGACCTCAGAACAGCACAAACTTCATTAATGAAAAAATCTGGATCTTCACTATTCTCTTCTGGGAGAATTAATCAGATGTTGCAGTTTCAGATTTATGGATTGCCGTGAAAATGGGTAATCTGAGGGGAAAGCCTCATAAAAACTTAACAGCAACACAGAGATAATCTGTGGGCTCACAGTGGCCATGTCAGGGCTAATTGAAATGTTTAAGAGCAGCACAGCCTATTCCAGGCTCCCTGCAATACATGCTGAAGACACGAATATAGACCATCTCTTTGTCTTGACTAGACATATTTTATCACTCTGTATCATGAGACTGTCACCCCAGACTTCTAATTGCTCAAACCTTTAGACACAGGGCACCTAATAATTGCAGTACCATGGCCAGCCTAATAATAAAGATAATTTACAGTTCAAAAGCAAAGGGTAATTTGTAATATGAATTGCTTTTTGTGTCCCTAAGCTCATTTCAGGACTTGAGGATCCATGCAGGAATAGCTACAGCCTTTTGCCTGAGTGTGTGACTTACTGCGCTGGTTTATTTAGCCATTTTGTTCCAGAGAAACACAGAAGCCAGTGGATTTAGGGGAAATCAATGGGGTGTTCAGCATCAAGCAGACCAAAAATTGTGTCTTTATGATTTCCTCTTGTACAAGGATATCCTCTGCCCAAATAAAAGATTTTAACTTTGTATAATATTTATACCAGCGTTACTGAAGTATACAAGACCAAATGGAAGTTTAAAACACATTCATAATTAGAACAGTATCAAAGTGACGGAGTGATTGTTGCATTGTATTTATGCAGAAAAACAGGAGTTAGTGAAAGCAAAACAGGTAACTGTTTGAAGTAGAGGATCAAGGATTCTTGTCTTTATCGACACCAGGAAGAAACCCAAGTGCCTGAGGAAATTTTATCATTTTCTCCTGGTAGCTGCACATTCCACACAACTTCCACACGCAGGTCCTTTCTAAGCAGTCTCCCCATGCTGCTCTGCCCCCTCCAGTGGGCTGCAGGGTAGACCCACCAAGACCCTCAAAAGTCAGTGTCCTGCTCTTCCTGTGGAAGAAATTTCTCTTCCACAGCACCAGGCTCCTATTACACAACCACATTTTTTCTTTGCCTTTTTATAGTTCTCTCAGTTTTAGACACAGAGCCCATGCCACAGCGTTAGACCACTCCTGACTTTGCCTTGCCACCCACATTGCAAGCATTACAAGAACAAAGCCTCTGTTACTGTAAAGCTTTAAGCCATGACAGTTTTAAAGAAAGTCACAGTGCACTCTGTGTAGGAGAAGGATCTCTTTACTCCTCAGTGAGAGCTTGGTTTTGGAAAAGACAAAGAGCAATTAGAATGCACATGTTTTCCTCACGGTGGCACAGCTCTGGAGATGATAACCAAAGGCACAGGAAGTCTGTCTCACCAACCAGTTTAGCCTCTTGTAACTTTTTTGCCATTTGCTTGGCATGTCTGATTGCTCTGAATGTATCAAATACACCCATTCATCTTGCAATAGTAAATGGGTCTTAAAAATCTTGTTGACAATCTTACCACCAAGCCCATGTGCAATTTAAATTATTAGAAAAAGAAAAAAGGAGAAAAAAAAAAAAGGGGGGGGAGACCACAAGAAAGAAATAAAATGTTAACAGGGACCTTCCAAATGTGGTCACAGTGACAGGATGGCACTGGAATCTGGGTTTGTTTTAAGCCTACATTGTTTAAAACCAGCAGGGGGCCAAAATGATGATGGCATCATACTGGATGAAGGGAGGAACCTGAATTGAACTCTCAAGCCAAATTCTAATCTCAGATTTCAGTTTCTGTATTCTTCATTAAGAAACTCCCATGGACATTGATGGGGCTCCAGCATGAAGATGACTATGCGAGCATAGCATGATGATCAAAATCTGCTGTATGGGCACCACACATGGAAACACTATCCACAATTTTTCTCACCAGACGTCAAACATCTTGAGAGCACAAGTAAAGGAAAGCAACATTCATAAAATCAAAACCACAAATAATTAAATATTTAGTTTTCTAATCAAGTCAAGTTGTGTGTAAGCCCTTAAACAGCATTTACAAGCATTTGATTTGTTTTCTCCATTGACTATATAAGAGTACTCGTGGGCTCACAAATCAGAACTTCTTGTTTGATTTGTTTTAACATGCTTGCCATGTCAGGTGGTTTTTCCTTATTTCTTTCTGTTCCTTTAGAATCTTGTAAACCAGGTCAATTTATTGAAATGTCAGCTTTTATAAATATTCTTATCCAGCCAAGCCTCTAACTTAACACATGCTATAATTACAGCACAGCCATTTATCGAAAATAACTGAAAGTGGGATAGCCCTTCTTACTCACATTGAGAAATAATCTTACTCCTTGAGTCAACATTTTTATTTCAGTTAATTTACTTTTGGAATTCACTCTGGAAAATGTATTAGCAGTTGCAGAATCTGTCCCAAAACTTACTGCTTTTTCAATTAAGTCTCAATCTTTTAAACGGGCATTAAATATCTCTGGGATTGAACATTTTCTGTTGTATTACTGAAACTTCTGCTTTGCCAAAATAAGGGTGGTCAGCTAGAAGGTCACAGAGACAGAAGTAAATACAGCAGTACTTTTTTAGATGGCAATTAAAAAGAAAAAAAATAATGGGGGGGGGGGCAAAGTAAAGCCTCTAGAGAAAGGCTACATCTTCCTAGGATTAGAGGCAACTTTAAATTAATCTCATCATTTATTTTCCAAGGTCTGCAGGCTCTTGGAAAAATGACATCTGAAGATAAAACGGTGAGCAAGCCATCAACACAGAAATGCAATCCTAGACAGCAGTGAGAAACAAGAAGAAGTAGACAATACAAAAAAACGCCAAACCTAAACCAGAAGAAACAAGTGTATATATTAGCAAGTTAAAGCAACATTTGAGTCCTTTCTACTACAGCAGCATAGCTATTTGATACATGTAGTTTCAGTGTGGAACAATTTGCCCAGCATAGGAAAGTACTGAACTCTCTGCCTATTCTGGAACAAGAGATTTGTTTCAAAGATACCCTGACTCAATCAAGATAAAGATCAACTAGCATTTCATTTGAGGGAGTTCGAAACAGAATACACACTGCCCTACTTGACTTCCCTGTACCAAGACCATAGATCAGTTACTATCTCCCAGTCTCACCCTCCCCATTCCTGCCTGTAATATTTGTGTTTGGAAAGACACATTGAAAGTGATTTGCTTACACAGCAATGTACAAAATTCCCAATTGTCCATGTGCAATAAGGTAGCTTGGGAATACACTCCACTTCCTTTTATTCACATCATCATTATTGGCACTTTGAAACTGGAAAAGGACAAAAACAAATCAGCTATCAATATGAAGTATCTATGGCAAAGTTCTAGGCAAGCTGGCGGGGTTTTTTTGTTTAAAATAAGGGGACTGCCTGATACATGACTGTATTTGAAGTCAAACCAAGCTACTAAACCAAATCTTTTTTCTTCTTGCCAGCAGACTCCCACAAATAACTATACATAGAAACTCGTAACTGGCCTATATTTTGGTTTGTAATGGAAATCCAGGTAATGCAAGTACTTTCCAATGATTAACATTTATCCTCTGTCTTTGTTTTGCCAAATATAAATATAATGTAAATCAAACAGGTCAAATCAAAGCTTCTTATTCTAAAGTATTTGTGGTACACAAAAAAAAAAAAACCAAAAAACCCCACCAAAACAAACAAACAAAAAAACCCCCCAAAAAACCAAAAAACAACCAAACCAAACCCAGAAACAAAAACAGGAAAAAAAAACCAAACCAAAATCAACCACCAAAACTCAAAAATCACCACAACAGAAAACCGAACCAACCTAAAATGAGGAAACAAAAACGGGATGTCCAGAACCTATGTTACTCCTTATGTACAAGATAAATATGAATATTTCAAATACAGCAATTGAAATTGCTGGCCTAAACATTAGCAATATCTTCTACTGTACAAAATCAGATGTGTTTTGCAAAAAGAATGTCTTGCTTTTTCTCATTTGGAAAGTGAATGTCCTGGATATCGGAACTAACAGCTGCAGAACTGAAAGGATAGTGTCTCTTAAACGGACAAAGCATATGAATTCTCTGCATTACCATGGGAAATACATTATATGTAGATAGGTAGACAAGTAGATACAGAGTTTGAAAAGGGCTTTCTTATAGGCACATGCTCTGAGGAAGAACAGCAAATGCTTTTGAAAATTTTGACACCTCAGAGAACATAAATTATTTTGCTAAGAGGCCACTGGGGCTTAAAAAAAAATATTCAGGAGTTGCCACAGTTTAGAGAAGACCTAGACCTTCACACTCTTGCTATAATTGTTAGGATGCGCTGCAGAAATTTTACCTGGTTATCTATTCATGTCACAAATGGGTATAGAATATATTTCCTTTCAGAACCACAATTCTTCTTAAATACTTGGTCAGGTGCTACAGAAACCTACAGAAGAACACACTGTTCTAGCCAGAGATGTTCATCACCAAAATGTATGCAGTTTCTTCTAAATAAAGAGCACTGGTCTTTATTTCTAAAGCTTAGGTCCGTATTTATGGCCCAATCTTATGACAGCAGTCAAAAGTCACAACATGCTAAAAATGACACGGCACAGGAGCACAAAGAAGTCTCATGTGAAAGGGAAAGCCAGCAGATATGGAACTTTCACTTGCTTGGGTTCACATATTACATAAAAGTTATAAAGCACAGGCTACTGCACTGTGGTGTCGAAGTGCAAAGTTGAGTGCAGATTAGGAAAGGTATGTTTGAGATACTCTTAATGGCTGCTTTTGCTGAACATTATAATCTTTTAATGTTATGAATAATTATAAATTAATAATAATATAATAAAATACATTAAATTATGAAATATGTAATGTTATTAATATTATCATATTGTAATATTAGGAATAACTATTGAGAAAGTTATAAATGTATTACTGCAGATCAGCTGGTAGGCAGACTGCAGAAGAGGTGTCTAATGCATAGTTTTATCCTTTTAACACAACAATTTTATGTATATTACAATAAAATCATGGAATCTGTGCTTTGAGTTTTATGTCAACATGGGGAAACTAAAACAAAACATGGAAATGTAGAATCTTTATCAAATGTCCCTTTTAAAATTATTTTAATGTGTGTACTCCCACATCAGTTTGCTTCTATTCTCTGTCTTATTTTTCTGGCCTCTCAGATTTAAGATGATGATTGGTTAATTCCTGAGAGAAGGGGGTGGTTCTTCAAGCACAAGGAACAGCTGGAAAGACAGATGTCATCTACGTTATCATTTTGTTGCTGAAGAATAATAAAACAAGATGGCAATTTCCACTGAATAGAAATTTTTAAGTTAATTCCAGCTGTGACCATGTGATCAGTATTTACTGCATTTGGCCCTTCAGCCAAGCACATCTGGTAAAAATATTTCAGAGGTGTGGGGAGAAAGGAGGCAATTTGTGTGGAGATTATGTTTTATTTTGGCATGCATAATAGTTTGTTTTTCTGATGGAATTTTTTAAAAAGGTTTGTGGGCAGATGATAGATGGCAAGAACATGAAAATAAGAATGAGCACAGGGTAGGCACAGATAGGAATGAAATGACAGAGCAATCATGGAAGTCAAATTATCAGGGACTTATTTAAAATTATTATGAGTGTTTAAAAAAAATGTATAGACAGATTCCCTTAAAAATCTTTATGTTACACTGAGATAAAGCAAAAAGAAGTAGGCATAAAATTATTTAATATCTAGACAAAAAATGCTATTATAATTGTTTACCTAAATAGTAAATACTACTGGCAAGTTTTATATAGGTAAAAGTTATTAAGAATATTAACTACATATTAATGAAAGACATAGGAACTACAGAACAAGGTCAGGTTTTTCACTTTACTATCTAAAGATACCTACATCATATGCAATTCCATATTCAGCCTTTCTTACAACCACACTAAACAAATCAACTCCCACTGACTTGCACACGCAGCTGTGCTGAACTGTCGACCCACATGTCCCATTCCCAGCACATCTATCAGATGCAAATGGTTAGGAGACTGGGTCTCTTGTCCTGCACCTGGTAGCTTCAGAGACAAAACTGTGGTCTGGAGAAGCTCCTCTGATCTCTGCTATTCTTGCAAGACTGGTGACTACATGAGGTGCACATTGGTGCTTAACATTAGGCATTTAAGTCTAGCCATGTATTTACGTTTCAGAGAACAATTGTTTCAAAGTCTAACTTGCTTCTGCAAGGGAAGAAGGACTTTCTTGAAAGTTTTGTTAATGGGTGAGAACGTAAAGAACACAACTTCTACTCTTTCCACAAGCCAGGAGGCATGAAGTTAAAATGCGTGAATCCAGAAAACCTGCTCTATGGAGATAAATACCTTTTCATGACTGTCTGCTCACGGCTAATCAAAGAACTGAGATGTTCCCACGTGCTTGGGATTTGTGCGATTCCCTCTTCACAAGTCCTCATTCACTTTCTGATACATAGCACACTAATAAGAGATCTTTTAAAGAGCTAAATCTATGACCCAAGTCTGGGCCGTGGCTCATTGCTTTAGAAGTGATCAATGTGAAAAAAACATCTGGAGCTGAGGAGTCAGTCATTCACTATATTAGAAAAAGTAGTTTCAAGCTACTTTGCCACAGTTAATTTTTACATCTGTGTATTATTGCGGAAAAACATATGATTCTCCAGCTGCTGATAGGCTGGTAAAGCTCAGCAAAGCCTAACTGCATTTTAAGCACTTCAATTTAGGGCAATTATTTGAAAATAAACAATCTGCTCTGTCAATTAAACATTATTTAGGTTACATTTTTGATATGTCACAAAACTAGGCTTCAGGGCTTCTTTTGTGAAACATTCCGTTGCTACCGTCTGTGTAACAAACAGCAAACAAACAGATCACACAAAGCTAGCCTTAAAAGGATTATAATCTCTCGGCTATCTAGAAGGTACACAGGAATTCCTGTTTGCCTGTATAACAGCGTTCAGTGACGGTAGCTAGTTATTGTTCCTTTCATTCTTTACAGGACCAGAGAGAAGCACAAGAAGCAGAACTTAAAACATTAGTAGAAGTTCTGCCAGGAAACCTCTCTAGAATTACATATAATTTTAGAGACTCAAACACACTTTATATTTGACTTTGTTTTGGTAAAATATCAAACAGCATGATGTTGTTAAAGGTGATTTTGTATATTACAAAACTGTTCTTAATGACAGTCACATCCCAGTGTTCTGCCTCCAACTACGTGAATTACTGATTTTCCCATTAATTGCCAGTCAACAAGAAATTAAAGGCACTTCTGTTTTCTTGGCAAAATAAAATAAAATAAAAAAAACAAAACCAAAACAAAATCATGGATACTTGAAATCATTAACTCATGGGGTTTTTATGTTAACAAAGACATCTATAATTTAAAACTTAAAATTTGATTCTCTTTTTGTTGTTTCATAACTCTTGTTTTCAAATGGAAATGTGAAATGTGGAAATTATTCCATATCCTGCAGAAATTACAAGAAGTTTCAGTTGCACTTTTGGATTTTTCCTTTTGGTTCAACCTTCTAAAACTTTACATGGAATCTCAATATTGAAGTCAAGGTGAATTTTCAAGTATTTAGTCCACCAAAACCAGTTGTGGTGAATAAAATGTTCCTCTGAACTACTTCACAAAGTTCTATCTATGACATACAGTATATCCAGAGCTTGCATGGCCAGATTTTCCACTGTTAGACTATATTTCAGAGATCAATTCCAATTTTGCAAATTGCCACTCTTACTTGTCCAAGGTGCTGTTCAGAAACCAGGCTATATATGCCATTTTGTCAGTCTAGACACATTATTTCTCTCAATGGAAATAGTATCTGCTATTTTAACTCATGTCTTCTAGGGCTCCTGAACTGTTTTCTATCCTTCATATATTCCTGGGAGGAATACAGGGAACTTGTCTGAGCAGCCAGGGATCATGCTAAGAAAGCTAAAGCCACGATAGAATTAAATCTGGCCAGGGACAGCAAGGGCAACAAGAAATGCTTCTATAGGTACATGGTGATAAAAGGAAGACTAGGAGAAATGTGGGTCATCTCTGGAAGGAAACAGACCTGGTTACCTGGGATGTGGAGAAGGCTGAGGTACTCAATTACTTTTTTGCCTTAGTTTTCACTGGCAAGTGCTCCAGCCACATCACCCAAGTCACAGGGTAAGGCAATGACTGAGACAATGAAGAGCCTCCCACTGTAGAAAAAGATCAGGTTTGAAAACTTCTAATGAACCTGAAGGTGCACAAGTCCATGAGACCTGATAAGATGCATCCATGGGTCCTGAGGAAACTGGTGGATGAAGTGGCTAAGCCACTATCTATTATATTTGATAGTCATGGCAGTCCGGTGAAGTTCCCATGGACTGGAAAAGGGGAAACATAATCCCCATTTTTAAAAAGGGAAAAAAAGGAAGACTTGGGGAACTATAGGCTGGTCAGTCTCACCTCTGTGAGAAGAAATTCTTCACTGTGATGGTGGTGAGACACTGGAAGAGGTTGCCCAGAGAATCTGGGATGCCCCATCCCTTGAAGCATTCAAGGCCAGGTTTGCTGGGCCTTTGAGCGACCTGGTCTAATGGAAGGTGTCCCTGCCTATGGCGGGGAAGTGGAACTAGATGATCTTTAAGGTCCCTCCCAACCCAAACCATTCTATGATTTTATGATATGCAAGTGCAGGAAATATTTCATAAAAGCACCATGTCTTCCAACCAAAGGGTACAGTGAGACCAGAAAAATGCTGCAGTGAATGGAATGACCAAGACGACAATTGTTTACTTTTTGTATGAAACTTAATAGTTAATGGCAGTAGCTGCTGCCTCAAAATCTTGTAAAACAGGATTATAATCAGGAGCCTTTTTTTGAGTATGACTTTAATTTACTATATACAGGGGTACCAGTGGCTAATGATACTTTTAGAATTCAAATAAAATCTGTGTTCTTAAATGTTAATACATTTCAGAGGTGAGGTGTTTTTATCAAAGAGAACTGAGGCAAATAGAAATAAAGGAGTTTGGATCGAACCTACACTGAAGGTCAAAGAACATATATGTAAAACTTGCATTTTCAGAAAACTAGCATTCAAACATGGACAGGACTGTCAATCTATAAATAATGCTATTAGTATATATGTAAAACACAAGTTGTACCTGCGTGTACATTTAGAGAATCATAGGTAAAATTTATACTTACTTAGAACCTACAATTCCAGTGCAGCTCAGTGCACAACATCATCAGAGGTGGAAAAGAACAGCCTTGTTCAATGTAATCTGACAATTCACTACCAGATATACAAGTGCATTCTAGGCCCCTGTGTCCAGGACCAGCACTCTCTCTCATGGGCCACATCACCACCTGGCAATTCTTTGCTGAAGTGCTTTTGTACAGATGTTCCCATGGCTGGAATGCTTGTTTTCTCCCCTTTTGTTCTGCACTCCACAGCTTTGCATGGCATCTGAATACTGTGTGTCAAATTTTTCTCTCTTGTTTTTATTCATTCCAGATTGCACTGAGACACAGGACGGAAATGCAATCAGGAGATTCTGTTCTTCGATTTGAATAGGACAACTTTGGAAAACTTTACATCTTAAGACAGTCTGTGAGAAAGGAATGAAGCATTTGGGTCCCCCACTGCAGTACAAGATTTGGGATGGAAACTTAAGAAACTCTCCATACGTATGTAGAATTTTTATGCGAGGGTCAATTATGCTAGATACAGATTGCAAAAACAGAATTTAACTTCCCCTCCCAAATCCTCAGTCCGACTCTCAGTCGTGTGGTACAATCCTGTTTGCAAAGAATTAGTTCCATTCAGAGAGGTGGGCAGCCTAAAAATAAATGTGATTTTAGCAAGTGCGCTGCACTCATGCTAGAGGATGCTCTGCAGTGCATCCTGCTTGCTAGAGCAAAGGCAAGAATCTCTTTGCAAATACTTGCAGATACTTGAAGAATGACACTTTAAAATATAGTTGTGTCTGGAATGAGTCCTAATGACTAATGGAACAAATGTTTTTAGTATTGCTATCAATGCAACCCATATACTATTTAGTATATCAAAGCACAGGAGCCCTATTGGCAAAGTACCAACTTGGCTTCTCCTCAGTTAGTAGCGTTCTTTGGGTAAACTAAGTAGTAATAGGTTTCCCACCTATAAAAGTCAATATAAATTGATAGGAAGAGATTGTTTTTAATCTAGTTTCTTTGCTTCTTCTCCCGTTATTTATCCTGTTGCCACCAATTAAGGTGGCACCTACATCCAAAGGAATGTAATGTCAGACCTTATACTCTCAGTAAGTAGAACCTAAATATTGGCATCAATGACGTGATAGTTCAGTGTTGCTAGTGACACTCTTACAGCACTTTTAAATTCAGCACAACATCCTCATTTCACAGAAGCAATATCAATCATTAAAAGCTAATTCCCAGCCTGTCTCTGGTATGTCTTAAATGTATAATGCAGAACAGTGGTGGAACTTGTATTTTCAAGTGTGGGGAGAGCCAGAGGGAACCTGAGGCCTTGATTCCCCTTAGCAGCAGCCAGCAAAACACTGGTATAGGATATTTTGAAGGTTATTAGAATGCTTTAAATACGCACTAACACACAAGGACCTTAGGTGGAATTGTAATTCCACCAAATACCAATCTGCATGCTTGCTGCAGCAAAATGTTGGTTAAAAATAGGACAGATAAGGTTCTACCCATGCCACCCTCTGTATCAACACCACTTTGCTGAAAATAGGGCAAGAATTAGACACAAGGAAAATGGAATTGTTATCACCAACAGGAAATTACGTAAATATCACAAACAAGATCTTACTGAAGAGATGCCACAGACACAGCCATGGAACATAACTGCTACTTATCGAGACAGTGGCAAATAATTCAAAATTATTATGCATCGCTCAATCACTTTTCCCCTTTTTTCCTCTGTCATGAAGTAGCACGTAACTGTTAGGATATTGCTTTACAGTTAAGGAATTTAAACTCAGGAAACTCACACAAAGTCAGCTCATTTCAGTATCTCCAGCAATGCTGATGCAACAAGATCATTGCTAACATGTGTGGGAAAGGGTCACGATCACCCTGTCAGCTAATGCCTCCAGAACCAATTGTGGAAGTAACACTTACAATCCACTCATCCATGCATATCTGTGCAAAGAGCTACAGAATAGTCTTCCTTGTAAAACTTTGCCATGAAAAATAAATCTTTCTAGACTATAATATGCCAACTCTTATATTGGTTAATTGTTATTACTTTTTAGGGAATTCATCAGGACATCATAGAAACTGAAGGTATGGAAGGAATTACAGAAACAGAAATACCTTCCTGACAATATATTTAGAAACTGTTAATTAACATCTTTCAAAAATTCATAAACCAAATAATTATTTGCCATGAAAAACATGCATAACTACAACTGCCTGTGTAGGCAGTTAAAAAAAATAGCTGACAAAAGAAGAGGTTTATGGAAATCAAACAAGGACATACTGTAAGTTTTTATTAATTCCAAACAGGATTCTTCTCTCTGGTAGTTCACAGTCAGAGTTCCATTTTTGTGCTTTGACTTCATTGTAAACTCACTGTTATCCCAATGTTTAAGCATCTCCTACAAGTCATCCTGATTCATAGTACAGAAATGTCCTTCCCTTCCTCACACTTTCCTAACATACTGATTAATTTAGAGGGATCCTAGCATGTTCTCTGGCAGGTGTTAACAAACGCAACACAAAATCTTCCACGGAGGTGACCTCAGTCTAGATCCCAGGATAAATCAGGTCAAAACCTCCTGCACAAATTGGCCATCTTGTGGAGACAGAAAAACTGAGGACTAACTCTACCTGTATTCTTTCGCATTTCTATCAGTAGTTCTTCTATCATCTATGCTGTGACCAAATGATCTACAGAGCAGCAACATGACAGAAAAGTTGATCAGGCTCCAAGAAAATTTTCATCCAGGAAAAGTTAAGGTAAAGGAAAGAAAAAATTGCTTTCTTCAGTTAGAAAAATAAAATTAAAGACGAAGCTGGTCTTGGTATGTATTTGTTCATACTCTGCATTTAAAAAGCTGGCTGCAGTATCCACTCTACCCTGTATCATGATCTGATCATGACAGCACAAAGATGCTACACTTTCTCCTACACTGTCCACAGCCACCCCATCAGGCCCAACACTCAAGAGAGATCACAAAGTAGTTCATCATCTCTAGCAGGACAAGTTCCATACATGATTTCATTACAAGCACAGGAGAAAACATACGGAAACAATATAATGGAAAATATTAAAAGAAGGAAAAAAAAAAAAGAAAAAAATACATTGGGCACAAAATGACTCCACTAACTGTACTGTGCTTTTGAATCACACCAAACGCTGGCATTGTGCCTCGTTGGGGGAGGCAGTTTGCCAGAATATTGCCATGGGCATCTAATAATCGCCCACACACAATGGGCAACTGAGATTAAGCCCAAATATTTGAAGGTTTTCTTTAAAAATATTTTTACCATATTTAAGAAATAAAGCAGTATTTTGTTCTTTCATATTGAAACCATTAAGCCAATTTCTTCAACATTAAAACATTCCTTATTTCTACAATCCACCACTATAACTGTTTCCCTTCCTGGGTGTCCTGCCATAGTGCATGTGCACACTTGTGCAAGGCTACTATGTCTAGGGAATTCCTCTAAGTCACTCAGGTCCTGTGCCAGGTGTTTGCAAGGATTAACCTTGCAAGGACTTAAACAGATTGGGGTTTTCTACAAATTGCTTTCAAATCCAGTTCTTGGACTGGATGATAACTGATATTTCTGGATAGAGTTAAAGCCTCTCTCACATTCATTTTTTACTATTTCAGCACCGTTGTTTCCTGTTTCATGCTGGAGCCAAGGGGTTAAGAGATGGGACAGTTTTTATGAGTAACGATACAGAAAGACTTCTTTTCTTAAGGAAAGCAGGCAGAGGTTATATTTTCCTAACATTACCATGAATGATTTGGTTGTAGTGAAAGACCCGATTTGTTCTTTGCTATCAGTAATTGATAAGGTCATGGAAAATGTGATACAAGACAGAGATTTGGGAAATTTTGTTTTAATACTGTGGCTGAAAAGTCTTCTGTCTAACAGTATATGTTCCCCCTGGATTAAGTAACCTTTGCAAGTTTTTCACAAACTGATTCAGCTGAATAGAAATTGATTAATGAGCTCAGACACTGAAATTGTCACTAGAAAATAGCCATTGAGATTCTAGTCAGCAATCACTAGCCCCAGGGTCAAGGAAGACCATGGACCGACTTAGCTGAAAAGAGAGCAGCCTTCATCTGTCTTCCCACTAACTTCATTTTAACTGTGCCCAGTGGCACTGGGTACAGCCAGGAGTCTGCCACCACTTTTTTGATAAACCCATCCACTGAGGGCTTCTGAGCTAAGCCGTAAAAATTCCTTCAAGGCTATAATTTCATTGGCCTGAACCTCCACTGCCTCAAGGCTTGTAAAGTTATTTACACCTGTATGAAATTAGAGAAAAGTTGGAATCAAACATGGTCTATCATTCCAGGCATTAGAGGCATCACCTCTGATGTTACCTTTAAAGATTCTTACTATCACCCTTGCCAGTTTCTTTTGAAAATACACGCTGTAGTAGCATCAAGCTTACTTAAGAGGGTTCACTTCACTTTTACTTCACTCTGCTTCACTCCACTGACAGCTAACATAATTAGTCATGTTTAAGCCCTGCATAAATATAAGCCTCAAAAGAGCTTTCTGTGGCCAATGTTCAACCCCCATCCTTCAGAAGTTTCCATCTGCTGGCCCGAGAGAGTGAAAAATCAATCTTCCAGCCTGTTTGAAGATGCGTCATGCTCAACAGATATGAAAGGGCGAAGATGGTTGGGAATCAGTTCTCTTGCTGGTATGATGCCCCTTATTTGGTGCTGTGGAATAAGAAGGGGGAGAGAAAAATGGGAACAGGAAAGGAGAAAAAAAAAAAACTGTAGAGAGGGCAGATTGTCAGCATATGTAGGTAAGTATTCATACAGAAAGGCTGGAGATAATAGTCTTGAAAACTAAAATCTTCTCTTGGCTGGACACACTCAAAAATTTTAGTTACATTGAAGGGGGAGGAGATACTGTTAAGACTTTTCTCTGTGACAGAATGCAACAAAGGTACTTTCCTACTAGATCATTATTCTACTGCTAAGATGACCTAGCCACCCATGAGATAGCAGAAGCTATCCTATCTCAATTGAAAACACTGTCTTTACCAGGGGAGTTTGAATTGCCAGTCCTTGAACTCTGACATTTTCACTTGAACAGGACATGGAAGAGGAATTTGAAATTCCAACCTGAAACCCTTTACTTTGTGCTGTTTACCATGGATTTTATTATTGTCTTAAAACATAAATAAATAATCAGAGACTGAAACACTTATACTCTATTTCTACCCTGATCTCGCCAAATATTTTTCTGAAATGTAATGTACTCCATGAAATGTAACGTATTTTCATTCTTGGTCAATATTAGGAGTGTATAGATTTTGGAGAGATTATTGGCTAGTAATTGTCATGTTGTATCCTTTGTTCATCCAAATATTTTGCATCTGAAAGTCATAATTTGTTTTTAATTTTCATACCTTGAATAAATTTGCGGATGCATGTTTTTTATAAATCAAACAACTATGAAAAAAATAATCATCTACACATACAACACAGAAAACTTACGTTCCATTATACTCTAACCTATTTTAAATTCATTTTAATTTAAAGGTATTATTGTTCATTAGAATTCTAAAAATAGGTCAATGGTAATTCTAGTAGTAACTACAGATACTGGAAATTACGTAAAAGTTCTGTCACATCGTAATATACATGCTGGATTTCTAGAAAGACAAAAATTTGTGAATTATTAATGAAATGGTTTGGTTTGGTTTAGTTTTATCAACTGATTTTAAATTCTGGTTTTCTGGTAGTTGTTACATCAGTAAGGAGAAATGTTTTATTTGTGGGGTTAGTTGTCTTTTTTTTTTTTTTCCTATGAGATCTTAATACATTGATTCAGTTTCAATTCTTTTTCTGTCCTTTAAAAACAATACACTTTTTGATTATTCAACAGCCCTACAGTTTTACACATAAAAAAGATCAGTCCTGCGGGTTTTTTTATTCAGACTTTTTATTCTCATTCTCTGAGAATAATTCCTTGATGATTTCCTTCTTCCCATTACATGCTTCTTGGGCAGATGCAGTCTCTAGGGGCTTCTTTAGGCAGAAGTAATACAACTTGAAAGTTATTTTACGATGTGAGCATTGAACAATCCCTGAGGTGTATTTCACTCATTGAGCTAAGGGGATGATGGTCTTATATTTTAAAGTTAGAAGGTTCCCAGCATTCACATATCTCTGATGTAAACTGTAGCAAGGTATGTAACTTCATCAAGTTTCTCTTTCCTGCTTGCAAGATGGGTATCGGGAATTTCTTAGGGATATTGTGATGAAAAATTATTGCTTGTGCATAGAGCATGGGGCAGAAATCCTTCACACTAAGACGGGTGACATTAGTCCCAGTTCTGAGAACCGTATGCCCATGGGCAGCACAGTACCTGAGTTACTAATTTCTGTATTTTTATACAAATGGCTACATTTCTAAATCTGTTCTGCATTTTTGAAAACATTGCCCTTACTGCTCCACAACCACTTCATTTGCAGTTCTGATCTGAACTGCACTGCAAATCAAGTTAATTTCTAAAAATAGCAAGAAGTCACACCAAAAATCTTATGTGAAATTAACTATATTTGACACACGCTAGCATATTTTTGTAGCCTTTTCTAGCTAGCCACAAAAATAAAAGCAGATAAATTAACTAAAATTATTTTTTACACAAAAAGCACTTCAGATACTAAATTGCTAAGTATTATGAAGTATATGCACAAATTTGAATTTATTCCAATGCATACCCCAATTTTTTTTCTCCAATGCCCTCATTGCAACAATAACTGAGATATAATAATTTTTAACAGTATCTTGCATCCGAGAGAAACAGCACAGACAGACAGACAGGCTTTGCTGCCTAGAAATAGAGTATTTCTAGTTACAATGATAGCCAGACAGAAAAGCATATAGGCCTGAGTAGTTTCTTTGGGATTACTTTCATTAGATGTCATAAGGTCCCTGGGTACTTGTACAATCAGTAACACTTCACAGAGCCTTCACTTCTAACAAATAATTAGCTAAAATTGAACCAGAGATTTCTTACATGCATGTCATAGGTTTGATATGAATAATGAGGGAAAAGGTTAACAGCGGGTCATAGACAGTTCCCTATCTTCCAGCTTATTTATTCAGTGAAATGAGAAATTGATCACATTATTTTGTATAGAAGAACCTGATTCATTACAATCAGCTCTGAATTGGCAGTTTTTGCTTTAGGCAATTTCAGAACATTACTTATGCTTAAACAGTTACTGGTAAGGTCATTTTACAACTTGTAATCGCCTCTTTGACCCCTTCATAGCCATAGTCTCAAAAGCTGAAACATATGTGAAAACTGATAGAAGCATACATATGAACAGAAAACTAATAGTTAAACAAGAGGAGCTGAACAAACAAACCCACACAATTTAAGTATGGATGACCACATTCAAGTGTACTAGAAAATTTGGGGAACACATTATATCTTGCATATCAAAAATGCCCATCAAGTCATCCCTAATTTGAGAAGACATCTATTGGAGGGAGAATTAATCTGACATTGCATGCAGTATTAATCAGTGCAGGGTAAGGAAAAGCGAAGGCAATGGAGACAACTACAGGTAAGGATCTGGAGTTGGAGGTGCTGGAGGCTGGAGGGACAGAAAAGGCTAGACAGTTCTTTCCCCTAAGAATAGCAATGGTCACTACTCCCTCTTCTACTAACCCAAACTCCCTTAGCACCATGAACCAAGCTCATTTTATTTTACAGAAGGTTTATGACAGCCTTCCACAACTGCTTACATCGCAGGGCAAGCTGTCTGCCCTCACAGGTGCTCCATGTATTGGAGAACACTTTCACCAACAGTTTCTTTTGCTACACCAGTATTGCTCCAAGGTTGTCTTTTCCGGACAGAATGAGGAACTACAATCCCTGCAGGGCCAGAATCAATTCCTTCACAATTACAGAGACACACTGGGTGAAGCTTGGATGAAACCTGCAGCATTTGAGAGCCAGTGGCACACAGACATTGCAGAGTGCAGCTGGTGCTGGGCTCTGGATTAGATGGCAGATACTCACTGGACATAGAAGCTCCTCTTTAAATAATGGAATTTATTTTTAATTATTTTTGCAAAACCATGACCCCATCATTCAGGTTATGTACACCACTGTGTGTTATAAGGAAAAGAGTAGTCAATTATCAGCTACATATTTCATACACTCCTTTTCAACACATCTAACACTTTCTCTTTTTCTCACAGCTATTCCATTTAGTACCAAGTAAAAGATTAGTGGAGGAAGAACTTTCACCTTCTTTCCAGTCTCTAAAATTGTCACCCTTATACAATCTCATTTAAGACAAAGATTTTGACATAGTTTCTTCCCCCTCATTTAGGTCTTGTCATATTGCCAGGCTGCTGCTTAAGTTCCCCTTCACACACCACTCACGCAGATTTAAACATTTTGTATGAGTGTGCAACAGCTTTGGCTCTGACCAAAGCTTTTTGTGCAACAGGCTTTCCATCTCTTCACAGCCAGGATGGAGTAGTCCAGCTGCTATAGACATGAGAGCAAAACAGGTCTCTTTATCCCTACCCTTTTTCCAGAGCTTCGACTTTGTCAGCGTGCTGGATTTACAATTTATATCTGCTAGGATATACAGTATCTGAAACATCCAGGCATTTTGCAACAATTCTAAAAGCCAGTCAGTTTTTTACTCGGGCTAGCGCAAAAAATATGTTGATCTAAACAAAATAGCGCACACATACACAGCCCCTTCCCAGCCTCAGAATCTCACAGGTGCTCTTGCTTCTGTGCCATCAGCGGCAACAGGATTCTAAAGAATAGGGAAGACATTCCTGCTGGAAAAATGTTCCTTTCATAACTCACTATACCTTTGTAAGTCCTTTCAATCCTGCTCCTCTTTAGACACAATAGTTTTGAGGATTCAGCAAAGCATTAAAACCTGAGATCTTTTTTCCCTTATTGGAAATTCTCTGCTTGGTAAAGTCAAGTTTCCTACTGTGACGTCAAAGAAACCTTTTTTTTTTTTTTTTTTTTTAAATGGGATGTGACCATCTCATTGCTCTGAGATGCTCCTACATGAACAAGACCTATCAACATTTAACAACAGTGCTTTGCGCTTGGCATAGAAATAGTCTTGAAAAATGTCATTGACATATGGAGCACATTCCCCATTGTGACAATCTCCTAATCTTTGGGAATTATGGGATTTCAACCAGAATTCAGAAACTGTACGTAGACTGAATCTCCAGATTGCCAGAAATACACATAAGAAGTATCTAACTCTGTCTTGCGAAAGTCCTTATCTGATACAAATTTCAGTATGTTGCCTCACAGTTTCATTACAGCATTCAGAATTACTTTAAAATTTCATATCTTTTATTACTACAGCCTATATGACTCAGGAGGCCTTTTCCAGGCAAAATAAAAGATAATTCCTGTCACAGACAGCTTATTATGCTTGCCCTCATATTTCTAAGTTTCAATAGTGGTGAGAAATATTTTACCTGCATATAATTTTTCTTGCAAGACCAAGGTTCAGTCCTGCAAAAGCTTAAATATTGAACAACATTGGAAATGTTATTCATTCAGATGTGAAAAGCCAAGCAATGTATAAGGAGACAAAATAAAGACCATGAATTAGCCTTGAGAAATATAAAATTTTTCCCCTTTGAAACCAACATCTCTAATCAATAGCTGTCCTGGGCCAAAACTGAATTAACGATTTAAGTATAACAAAATATGATTGTCAACAAGTCAAGAGCTAAAGTACCATTTCTCTGTTAAAGACAGGACTAGAATCTGTTTCCATTTTCAACCAAATATGTCTTTGCAAAATTTGCAAAATTTTTTGGAGTCTGGAGTTCCACATTTTATTTATTGCTTCCAGGATGGACTCCCTTATCAGTAAGATAAAATTATGAAAGAGAAAAGTGAGCATTCTGCCTAATATTTAAATGTAAAATTAAGTGATGTTATAAACCTACTTTGTAAAAGTATTTTAAAGGATTCCTTCTTGAACACAGAATGAAAACACATTTTCAGGCTTTGAAGATTGCACAGAACATAATTGTGCTTTTTTTTCAGGCTAACTGTAGACAGACCTATCCCATGATAAATTGTACATCCAGCTACAAACATCAGAGGCCTCAAAAACAGTTAACATCCTATTTCTGCAGCAACAGTATTATATCCTTTCTTCAAAGGTTCCTAAATCCCTATAATAAATTGAAGATATTTCATTTTAGACACTAGCAGATTCCATAATGAGTTAAGCCTCTTTACAGTTTATTTTAATAAAGCACAGCTTTCTAAATATACAGAGGCTATAAAACTTGCAGGTTGCAGCAATAATATGTTTAGTAGCCTTGCTTGATAAAGTGGAAATGTTTGCATGTTTCAAATTACGAGCAATTTAAAGTAGGAAGTAAGCAAACTAGCTCTTGTGTTATGAAGCTTGACATTGTTAAGCCTTAAGAGAACACATACTTCAAAGTCATACAGACTGAAATATGCCCTGTAAGCTTGGCAGGAGGAGCAATGCCATAATGATGTACTTCACAAAAATCACCACAAACTTCCATTTCAGTGTGAAGTCGCCTAGCTGTAAACTTTAAAAATTTACTGCTGGACCTATTTTTAAAATTCATTTGTTATTAATTTTCTTATGAAAAGATCAGTGTATATGAAAAACACAAGAAAGCTTTCCTTTGGATATCAACTAAGCAAAGTAATCATTGTAAATTATGAATAGTAAAAAATGTAGCAATATTTTAAATGAACTGACAGAGTCAGAAATATCACTGAAATAATCTTTCAAAAATATTAAGGTAAATTTCTACTTTTTCCCCTGCAGCAACATAAGTGTGGAGGCTCTTCTTTCTCCTCCATGAATTTGGTATTAATTCTGCAAACATCACACCTGGGTATTTTCTGCCCATAAATAGCAGAATTAAAGTCAATAATACTTCTTAGAAACCTAAATGTAATCATTCCTAATTCTTCACATATCTGTAGTTAAATTCAATTAATTAAATTATTGTATATATGAAACACAACAAAATGTTAAGAATCAACTAGAAACACAACAGAAATTAAAAAAACCCTCAACGTAAGCAGCCTCCAACTTGTCTGTCAAATCAGCCTGGAATATCATGACTTTTCAAATCCATAGCTACTTCATTTCAGAACTTACCTGCTTCAGAGATGTAGTCACATGGACTTGCAAAGAATTATTCTCAAAGAAGGCTGCAGTATGAAATATGTGCACAAGTCCACCATGAGAATGGTCACATCCATAAATATTTAGAAGAAGAAATATCATTCATCAGTTCAGCTAATGAACTGGCAGCAAATAAGATATCTACAGACAAATCGAAAGTGTAAATGTGTACCTAAAGTTTTTCTCAAAACAGGTAACTCTCACTGAGAATCACTGTTCATTTTGAGTCCATGACAATGCAAAAGTAGCTCTCATTTTTGCATAATAGTTCTAAAAATCTTCACTTTAAAAGTAGCTTCAATTTCTAGATATAAATACTGTGATGTCATATATGCAAAACTATTTACCTTATTGCAAATTCACTCAATTTCTTGAATTTCAGTCTGCTCATTTTTGACTCTGAGCTGCATTTAATGAAGCTTCTTATTTTTCCTTTGTTCCTTTAGTACTCATTTAGATGAAACTCACTGACTGGTGTTAGACATTTTTATCACACAGCACACTTAATATCATATGTAAAATGTTGTTGGGGCCTTACAAAAATAAAGATTCCTGACAAAGTGTCACCACAGAATTGAGAGTTACTATTTCTATCCATTCTGTTGGCACTAAATTACAGTTTAAAAAAAAATAATCAAACAGGGCAGTGGGAGGTGTTCACATAACAGCCCTTAGGTATTTCAGAAAATAATATCTCCTTCAAAGCCCTTTTATTCTTAGTAAAGAGAGTATGCCTGTGAGCACAAAAGTTCTCTCTTTGGATATATTTTTAGTAAACAGCAAGAGTTGACAGATCTTAGATTGTGCATATCTATTTCTGAGAGATTTTTAAGTAATATACAAGGATGAAACTGTAAGCTAACTGAATGAGATATTCCAAATTGACTAATTTAATGACAAGTCCTAAATCATGGCAGTGCTTTTGAAAATCCCTGTCTGTATGCCTGAACATGAAAAATACCAGAACATTTTAAAGGCCCTGACACGTAACCAGTGTTGCTTATATAATCCAACTTGAGATGCTACTTGAAAGACTGCTAGCACAGTCTTACTGTCAGTAAAAGAAATTCATGCATATCAAAAGTATTGGAAGTTTTTTATCATATTCTGACACTTTCAGGTACTTTGGTGAAGGACTAAAGCTGTTGAATACAAAAAGTCACAGAGATGCCTCCCCTTGCTTCAAAGATGTTTGCTTAGCGGCTGCGTAGGCACTGCAGTGCAGAGCACCACATACACTAACCTGCTCTGCCAGGAAGGTCAAGACGAGCTTCTTCACTGCTCCGAAACAGTTGTTACAGAAGACAACTGCTATGTGACTTTGAAAGATTCTGTACTACAGCATGACTGATAATGTAGGCTTTCTCACTGATGTACAGAAGTTTAATGGCAGCCTTTGCAAAGGAAGTTTTATTAGCAGAGTTTAAAACATGAAGAAGCAAAGACTTTCCAAGTGAGTTCAAACAAAGCTGGTGGCGGAAGTAGACATGTAACACAGGATTCTGCTCTCCCACACCTTTGCTTATATGTTAGGAGACTGAACCTTCCCTTTCAAACAATCAGAAAGCTATAGCAGCAGCAAATGAGTCTTTGTTCAACCAAAGCTACAGAACTCTTTTGTGCAAAATTAGATCTCTCTGGACACTATCTCTTCAAGCATACATGATGTATGCAGTTTTCCTTTTTTTCTAAAAAAACAAGAAACATTAGTCAATTCAGCAGAAAGAGTGTGTGTGGATTTCTGTGGGCTCATATCATCACAAAAGGAATTGACTAGTCTGATCCAGACCATATGCAGGTGATGATATGCTCATCCTACTGATTCTGATCTAATAAGCAGCCTCAATTGGCTATAAAATAAAACCCTGCATCTTTATGGGTCTAGAGGGTTTTTTGTTTGTTTGTTTGTGGGGTTTTATTTTGGCTTGGAGGTGCTTTTTTTGTTTGCTTGTTTTTGGGTAGGGGGTTTTGGGTTTTTTTTGTGTAGGCTTTCTTTTTTTGTTTGGGTTTTTTTGGGGTTTTTTTTTGTAAGTCATGCGCATTGAGAATCAGAATGCTTTGTCAGATAATGCTTTCAGTTGATGCTTTTGGAGACTTGAATGCATGTAGCTCCTGACAATGATTATATGCACGTGTTCCATATAATTCCAAAAGCACACCCATTATGAAAGATTAGTACAGTTGTGCTTATGATGTATTTAGGTCGTCTGTTACTGAATATTTCTACTGTCAGTACAACAAAAGTGTGATGATCACAGTTAAAACTTAACAAAGAAAATGCTGTCAGGCAATTAGTAAGCTGAAGTCAGCAGTACTAAAGTGAAATATATCATGTTTGGAATAGCACAGGGGTTTGCTTGTGATAAATGTTGAAACAGCTCCTCATACACAGAACATACCCTAGACTTGGAAAAAAAGTTTAGCAGCTGGGGCGAGGGGGGGGGTGGTGTGTGCAGAGAAGGGCAATGCAGCTTTTTAACTGATTATTAGATTTCTTGTTTTTCTTTACAAAACAGTCTTCAAGCCACTGAGCATCCAGGAAGGTGAGTATTCATTACAGCACATTTGCCTTTTTATGAAAATGGTAACAGCAGCACACTTTAGGAAGACTGCACTACAAACACATACACCTGCTTAAGAAAAAGGAAAGTCTACCAAATGAATCATCTGAAAAATTGCAGCGATTTGGGGGAAAAATTCAAGTGAATGTTATTCTTGAATAACATAAAAAAAGAAACAACTTGGCAAAGCCTTGTAATACTAGGCTCTTCATTCCATTGGAGGAAATGGGAAGGTAGAAACACAGTAAATTCAAAACCAGCAAGAGGTCTTTTCCAAAGTCTCTTAAGCCTTCCCAGTTGACAGCTAAGCAGTTACAAAAGCTATAAGCAGTATATTTTTAGAAAGGAATGACAGCTAAATTCATGTATGGCCCGAACAAGCATGATTTCGTCATAAGTTACTGGATATTGACTGACTTACAGTAGGTCTCAGTGTTTTCAGGTGTTTTACTGGCCCCATTTTTCAATTGTCAGACTTCAATCTTCCTTAGCCTAGTTATTATAGCTATGAAAATAAATCCTACTGTATCATGTTATAAGACTATAGGCCAGATCATCCCTAACCAGAAATGCAGTCTTTCTAAACCCAGTGAGATACAGTTCAGAAACAGGATGCACAAAATGAGAGAAGGTAAAGCAAAAATAAGGCAGGCCTGGAAGAGAGAGGAAATTTTTAAAAAATATATAAATGCTATTGTATTCTAGAACTATCTACCTTATAAAAAATATTCTCATATCAAAACCAATATAATCTGAAAGATTCCTGGCCAATATACAAACCTGTGATCAGAAATAGTTATATCAAGCCCCACAGACTTCACCATCTAAGCTGCAAAAGAATTAGGTCTATGTTATTATTAACATAGAGAAAGAATTAAAGAATTGGGTTTGCTTACTGTTGCAACTGCAATAGCAGCAACAAAATATATCCAAGTTAGTTTTACTTTGGATATCGATACCAGTGGAAATGTGCTAGCACTGACTTAAGGATGGTTGCGTGAAGGCCCTGAAGGTCTGTACCCATCCTTGACAGCCTGTGCTACTAGTGCTACATCTTTCTTGCTAACAGGGATCAAGCTACTTAAATCCTGATAGCCACATATGCTGCACTAATGCCTATGGTTTCTAGGTAAACATCTTTGTTATAACATGTAACAAACTAGCTTTTTTTTCTCAATGTCTAGAACAGCAAAGAACAGAATTATCGCATGAAATGGCCAAGCTCACTGGAACTGCAAAAGCTAAGTACTGAAACATGAAAATAGAACACAGTCTGAAAATTCCAAGACAGGCTGTAGAAGTTTGCTTGATTTGAATTGATTGGCCTTAAAAGCAAACAAACCCACCACATTTGGATGAAATAGGGATCCAGGATCTAGGGAGGGGCTGTAGACACCCATTTAAAGCTTGACCTCAATAAAAATCATAGCATTCCAAAGCCCTATGGCCTGGAAGGTTCAGCCCAACGAGAATACAGGAAAAAATCACAGACATAGCAGAGGTAAAAAGTAACAGGTCAACAGCAGCACCCAGAGACATGTGCAACCAGCACCCAGCTTGCTGATCAGATACCAACTGTTACTGACAAGCTTATGGGCAGAAAACCAGAAAAAAGGCACTGAAGGGGAGATGGGGGGAAAATGAGTTTGTCATTGACCTAAGCCTGATTACCCTCAGGGTCTAGATTCTAAACCACCACATCTGTTATGTGGAGGCCTTTCAAGCTGGATGCTCTGTATTATACTATTTTCAAAGCTTATTTCTAGCATATTTGTTTGAAGAACATATTAAGGGTGTAAGAACATACAACATCCATACTGATTTAGACTAAAGGATTATGTAGTCCAGTGACAAACTCCAGCAGTGCTAAAAAGCACAAAGAATGAAGCAAATGGACATAAATATACCATACAAGGACCTTGATAATCCAGTACATCCAAGCTGCTGATACATTTAGTTGGTGACACTAGGTCCTCCAGTAGGACCTATGACAGCAACTTTTAAGCTAGAAGAGGTATCTAAGAAAATGAGGGAAGGATTAAATTAATGTGTAATAGTCCTGAATACATAAAAGTCGGCACCACTTGTGGAAAAATATCATTACATGGATAGTCAAAAAATGCGAGAAACAAAGAATTAGTAATTTATAAGAGAAACTTAAAGAGTATGTCCAGAACATGAGTAGATTTAATTCTACTGCAATTTGAAGTAGTGAATAGACAACATGTGGCACTGGAAACTGGTGTGTCCCTTTAGCGCTAAGACGATGCCTTGAACTGCCCAGAACTAAATTCTCAATCTGTTAACTCTTGAAAGTTGGAATACTAGTGTGTAACACAAATTGAAAGGAATTCAGCAAAGAAAAGGTTTTGGCTGGGTTTCTGAAAGCGTCAATACCAAATGCTTGGCAACTTAACAACTATGGAAGGTACAACTGTTTCCATTTATATGAAGGGTACAGACCAAAACAAAGTAGTAAAGATTGCCTGGTGAATCAAGCTCTATGTCAATAATATTTGTCATTACAAGGCTTAGAGAGATTGTCGGAAAGAATGAAAATTGGGGAAGGTGAGAAAAGGAACTGATAACTTGGCCTGAAACCCTTTGTTTAGCAGAACCTCCTCCTAGCCGCCTCTCTGGATCAGTACCTTCCTGCAGCGAGCAATCAGTGAAGGTGACCGATGAGAAGCAATAAGTAAGCCACACCCTGTAAAAAGTGGTTGTGTGATTTACTGTTTAACTGTTACAATAAGCTGTCACGTGTTCTCTGATAGTCTTTTGGGATTGTTTAGTGGAGTTTGTGCCTGTAATGGAGTCCATACGTTAAAATTCCCTGGCACTTGGCACATGGTGCTGATAGTTCAGCAATGACAAACCCACATGCAGTTGTACATATCTGGCCCAAAGCTTTTTAAAGCTGTATTTTCAGGACAGGTAGACATCAGCCAGGTGCTTTGGCAAGTCCACCATTGCTATTCCATAGAAAGAGAAGAAGTTGTCCTCTGGCAGTTCTATGTTGCAAAAAAACTTACATCCCCACTAACTGTGATCTCTGTTATTGAGGCACTGACTGTGTGTCAGTGACACACTCATTTAATGTCATATTACTACCTTCCACATTCTTCATTGATGAGTTTCAGGTACTATGCAAGCAGGTAGAAATAAACCACTTAGGTATTTATGGCTCCATTCAACTTTACAGAAAATCATCTTAGAATCTATTTAATGGCAGATGAACTAGTATGACAGAATGTCCGTGAACACTTGACACTAAATTATAATTCACAATTTATCTTTACTGACATATATGTCCTTCACTATGAGGGCCAACAGTCTCTCAAAATTCTCTGAAAATAATTTTTTTCTGAAGGAATAACCATTCAATTTTCTGTAAAGTTCTGCTTTTTGTCTCTAATTCTACACTTCCACTTAGTTCTAATGGAAAATTTAGCCTCTGAAAGGAAAACACATTTCTCGGTAGCTAGATAGTCCTCTGCTGCCTTTGGTTATAGTAGAGTTGTAGCCTTGAACTGACTTTCTATTCCATTGGAGCAAGTGCCAAGACAAAAGCCAGAGCTCAGTGTTCCACTGGTACTGCACAGATGGTGCACTTGGACAGGGAGCCACTCCAAATGATACTAATACAGATATGTAAAAAGAGGATTTCAGACTTCTACTAGTCACTAGTTCATTTGCCACCAAGTGAAACACCTTCGATATCAGCTGTCTAAAAGTTGCAAGTCAGCTGCAAAGTCCCCTGACTACATCATGAGAGGTATAAGCATCTTAAAATTAGAGCAATCGCTCTCTTAACTGGTCAATACCTTTCTGTCAGCTATTAAAGGAGAGGCAACCAGGACACCTACAAGTAGGAAAGCAAGCCAACGCTCAGTGTATGCCACCAAGCAGAAACTGTGTAGCATCACTATCTGAGGGCAGAATTCAGATGATGCTGGCAAAGTTCGAGCCTCACAGACCTCACTCCACTTTTTGCGTATATCTATATATTCCTCAGTCTCTGATCCAGGTTACACATCCTTAATCCATTCCCTCCCCACTCCCCAGTCATAAAGATCTCTCTTATGTTCTGCCCTCTTCCAGCTGCATAAGCTTTCTCCCCTTCTACCTCCTTACACAGAGCAATGACATGTTTCTATTTAATACAGTTTAATTGCTTTTAATGTCATTTAGCAGTTGAAAAGAAGGGGGGGAAAAATCACCAACTCTCAGACAGGTAACAACTGTTAAGTGTTGTGCAAAGTGTATCTCAGTAATTCTGCAAGAAGCAGAGCTATGATAGGACTGAGAATACAGTCATGCACCTGAACAGCTGCCTTCTTCATTCTACTTGTGCTTGTTTTCCTTGTGGTGGCTCTGCTTCATCTTTTAATTATGTTCTATGGGATATGAGAACGGACTGGACTTTCTTTGACAGTTCGAATTGTTTTCTCAGGACACAAGCCAACACTGACAATATGCTATTTTTCAGGGTGAATTATTTTGATAGGCAGGATTACAATGACATCAGGAAAACAGCAGACACAACGTTAGTAATGATAGCATTTTCCTGTCACTCGGACTTGCACGATGGCCTGAAGAACTTGCATTCACTGGTAAGACAGACACGGGAAGTGCACAGGATCAATTTAGGTAGGTCACTTCTCATTTTTTTCTTGGTTTTTCCCCCCTTCTCTCTGTTGTTGTTAAGTTCCATTTTGAATGATCTTTAATTAACAGGAAAAAACAACTGCACTTAAACCAAAACAGCATAACAGGTGAAATCAAAATGATAGAAAAGTACATGCAGTGTCAGGACAAGAATGCTAAAGATACAAATAAGTTCTGGAGTTGCATTACTTTGAGCATCCCAGAATTATCTTTATGTTCCTTTAAATGATTTCCAGAGAGATTTTATAATGCTTTGCTACCACATATACAGGGAAAAATCCTAATTCCACAGATAATGTTTGGCCATAGGCAACAGGCAAATCAGGCCACTGCCAAAGCAGCAAACTAACAAGGGGCAGTAAAATAACTGCAGTGCAATGACCTGGTTTGCCTGTGCTTGAATCCTGCAAAGCCAGGCTTGCTACTGATGTTGTTTAACAGAAGAGTCAGGATGTGAGAGGAGGCTGCAGATATTTGTAGGAGCCCTATTCAGAAACAGTTTTCAAATCTACTGGCACCAGGCTTCACCTGTTTGCAGCCTCAGATGAGTCCCTTTCTTCACTTTCCCTTTTCTCTTTACAGGAATGACTCAATCCCTTTTCTCAGGAATGGCAAATCTCAAACTTGTTTATACTACTTTGAGTAGCTTCTTCCCGATGTCCCAGGGACTACAGGGAAAGCAGAGTTACATCTTTACTCTTTATCTGAGCTATGTGTGCCTTTGAAATCAATGTTAGAAGCAGCAGAAGAAAGTGAGATTTTAGGACTCAATTTCACTATCATATACAAATACACAGGTCCATCTAACAGCCTCAGAGGGATTTTTGACTTTCTGCCCTGATAATACCCTGCACACCATGACTGGAGAAAGGGAGGTATTTAACATCTACAGCAGACAGAGAAGCTAACCCCGAGTTTCCACTCCTTCATTTCTACTATTGCTGCTGTTATTATTATTATGCATTCACTCACCCAGTAAGGTATCCTCTTACCAGGTTTGTGATGATGTAACCACATTGTCTTGAACTGAGTTATTGATTTATACTAGCATAAGAGCAGAATCAGACCTTATAAATATCTACAAGATGAGAATAAAGACCAATTAGTGCTTGCACAGAAGCTGTTTGCACTAAAATTAATTCCATCTGCAGTAAATCTAGACAGCAGACAGAAATGACAGTAGAAAACCAAGGATATTTTATTTTGCCTTTCTCTTCCTAGTTACTTTATTTTAAGGATATACATTTTTTCAGTCAATGTTGTTTGTTAAAGTTGTCATGCAATGTAAATGGATTAAGCCCAATTCTGCCAGACAACATAGGCCATTCAAGAGCCTTACAGTATGAAAGCATCTTTCCTGAGTCTACAGATTTCTGCACAGCAAGGATCCTTCAATGGTTTCTAAGCATTTATACATATCAACTCACATCACAGACTTAGCTATTACAAAGAGACAGTGGTACCTTCCACACAGAGGTCACAGGCCACTGTTATTGACATATGCCTTTAATCCTTTGGATGCTTCAAAAGATGGAGATTAGCATCAATCCTCAGAACTCACACCCAGGAGATAGCTATTTGTCAAAAAGTTGATATTATTGATGCTTACAAAAGAAGGAGAGTATGTAATTTATCTAATAAAAGTCAAGTCTTGTTTACTTAGGCTCCAGAGTTTTGACAGTTCCCTTGCTGAATTATTTGATGTTGAGTTTCATATAATAAATGTAAATTTTTCATCAGCTATGCATCTTCTTAGGAGCCACTGGTATTATTGGGTGGATTTTCTTCCTTGGTTTTCTCCAGAGTTTTTCCTCTTAAAGTCTTTGTTTCCTTTAGAATTCATTATAAATGACATAATTATATGTCTTTTTCTCCCTTGATTGAGAGCATTTCTTACAGATGATGATTTACCACTTGGAAATTACAAATAGCATGAATAGATACAATTATTATATTGCAGAATTTCCTTTAAAATCCAGAAATGTAGTTTAGCTGAACTGTTCATAAATTCTAAGTAGGCAGGTCACATTATTTCCTCTAATCTTCATACGTGACTCTTGATGTAAATTGTAATATTTCCTCAAACTGGATTAGAAGGTTTCCTCTGGAATGTTGAACAGATTTAAGATTTGCATGAGCAGAAATGGACATGATATGCAAGTGAAAGATACCACACAAAAGATTTACTTTTATGAGGATTCTTTCAGGCAATCACCACGTTTCAGTAAGATAGTGTTTCAGCTGAGGTTCAGAGTCTGAACAAAGCCCATTAAATTTACTGAAAAGAGTCCCATTAATTTTGACTAGACTTTGGCCCAAGCTTAAGAAGATGCATTAACAACTTCTTCAATTTTCTAGTCCCATTTTCCCATAGACAGAAAGAAAGGTAATACAGTGCTTAAAAATGTAAACCATGGTTGTATGAGACTGGCAGTGGTTTTATAGAGTCATGTGCTCTCATGGGATTTATTTATGGAAATCCTTGGCTGTGTCTTTGTAAGTCATTCTCTACAGCTTACAAAGATGAACCAGGCATAACTTTTTTATCTGCCATACATAAATGCCACAGTATTTGTTGTTATGTTTCTGTTCTTATGAAAATGCCAGAATGCAAATGTTTTCTGCTTTAGAAACACATTCAAAGTAAACATGTAAACTATTTCTTTTGACAGTGGTGTTGATTAAGTCATGAAGCAAAAGTCCAGGAACACTTTTATACATATGACTGCATGTGTCCATTAGTGTGTAAGTTACTGCTGGTACACACACGCACTAAGGGCTGCCTCAGAGCCTTACAGAAAGTATGGCCTGAAGCCCATTGAAATCAATCTAAAATTGCAATGACTTCAACAGAGTCCTGTGTGTACGTGTTTGCAACAGATGGCTGTTCAACAGCCAGTTCTGAGTATTTGAAACAGGCTCATCCTCTCTTCAAAAATGAGGGCCAGAGTATCCATTAATGGAGTGGGGAGGGGAGGGGAGATAGCCAAGGGAATTAAAGATCAAAGAGCTGCAATTAGGCAATGTTAATGAGGAATAATCTCAAAAGGTTTCCACTTTTGTAAAAAGCCATCAGTTTATTAAACAAGACCCTCTATAAAGTAGAGCCATCTAACCATTAATCCGAATTGTTTTCGGGCTCCAGTCTTTGCCAGACAATGTTATGTTAGGACTGCTAACAAGTTAAGCATACTCTCAGTGAAATCAAAGTCAAAGTTCTTATTTGCTTTAGTCAGGGCAGGGCTAGGCCACTGCTCAGGACTTCTTAATATGCTATTCATAATGTCTAATATGAAGTCCCATGTCTGTCATCAGATACTTGCAGCTGAAAAAAAACCCTCAAAAATCCTACAAGAAATCCACACCACAGTATTTGTCTGAGGTGTGTAAAAAACATTTCTTTCATTGCCTTCAAACTTCACAGAAAATAAATAAAACTAAAACCCCCAGAACTCAATTAATTCTGATCCCACAGCTTGCTACCTCAGGATTTGATCCTGGAAGTAACGCATGACAACAGAGTTCACTCCCATAGAAGAGCTCACAGTTTATCTAAACAGATACTGTGAAAGTCCCAGTCACTTCTGACTCATCCCTTCTCAAGTCATATACTGCTATCCCTTTGCTTCTTCCAGCACTGGCATTTATCTGATCGCATATAATATGAAAATATGCCCTATAAAGCAACAAATATATTTCAACATGGTAAGACGTGATTCAGACGTGTATCAAATGCCAGATGCACCAGAGAAGCACTCACTCTGCAGAGACGTGTTGCTCCATACAAAGAAATAAAAACCCCAGAGAACAAAAGTCTGATTACAATAAGAAGAATGCAAAACCAAGAAGTAAGCTTCTACAGCTTATAACTAAACTTAAGCCAAATAATCCCAAAGAGTTTAAGAAACAGCTTCACATTCAGCTGAACTAATTTGTTTGCTCTGGGAGTAGGTCCTCTCTCTCCATGCGCCTTCCCTTATTGTCACTTATCTGAATTTTCTGTGAGTCAGTACAACTTGTGAGGCCTCAGAAAACTATAACCTCCTTTGGGTAGGGAAGTGCTTTTGCCAGGTTGATGAATCAAGTCATTTCAAACAAACAGCAGCAGCACATGGCAGAAGTACCAGGAGAGGGAGAGAGCAGGACCACCTTTCTTCTCCTGTGATGCATTTCTAGACCTGTTCATTAGGTCTAGTATAACTTAACCACCTGGCCAAAATAAAAATGCTATACACCAGGAAACCAGAACAAAAGTCCGGGAGGCCAGTTATCAACAGTACCATCCCAATGGCATAATAAACTGAGTCACTATAATGAAACAGTTTCCAAGGAAAGCCAAGAATGATGTCCACATACTTGATGACAACCACGCTGTTCCCTCTTGACATGTCCCTTGTGCCAAGAGGGACAGACTCTTGGCAAATAAAATGTACCAGGAAGTGTAAGTGGTGCTCCAAGTAGTAGAACCATGTCAACATCTGAACAGACCAGTGACAAAGGTCACCTGAATAGGTAATACCACCACAACTGAGGCATAGTATTTTTTGACAGAGGTAGTAAGAAGTAGAAAGAAAAAAATTAAAAAAATCAGAGAAATTGTTCTCAGGGAGGTTGGCAAATCAAGTCTATTCTAAATGCGAAACATCTAATGTTTAGGTACATTTCAGTTGTATTAGACTGTCCCTGATACATTGTTTATACTTTAATTGTAAAACAAAAGTAAGATATGCTCCTTTCTAAAGGAACAAGAAATGCAATGATCTCTGCATGTGAGAGAGAAAGAATTACTCGTCTGGCTGACCAATACTGGTCACATTATTTTCTTGTGTTCTTCTGCGAGTCTGCTTTCTGAGTTCTATATCCAGACTAGAAGGGATCTTCATGTTTAAACCATCAGGGCTCTGCTGGTGCCTTTTGGACTTCTACATGGTATATCAATATTAATGGCTGTTTGGTCCTCAGGTATAAGAAATCCCTAATGACTTCTGAAGATCAAACACAAAATTAAATCAACACTTTCATTTGAAGTTTTGGCCAAGTTACTTTACCTTTCAATTTTTTTTCTAAAATATATAATTATATACAAGCAACACATCTTGTTTTTAATAAAAATATCCTGCAAGTTCAAAGTAATTTTTAAATCACATTTTTAGTTTACTGAAACATGTTTTTGAAAATCCCTCCTATGAGAAGTTCTATTAAAATTCAAAATAATTTACAAAATTGTCTAAAATCTGGAGGATAAATACATACTCTATTGTGAACCTGCAATATGGAAACAACTATGGAAGTTCAAAATGTTTCACAAAATCATTTTCACGTTTTTCAACCAGTTCTACTTACACACTTATTACAGTAGAGTAGCTTCTAAAAAGCAGCTGTGTTTTCCGCCAAGGGGTGACAGCATTTCATTGTGGGGATAATGTGTGTAAATGATCCCTTCATTATATAGGGTCTGATCTTGTATTCTTTGTGCATCCTAAGTTCACACTGAAACTAACTATGTGTTAACAATACTATTCTAGTCAAATTCTAATGGGATAATTGTGTCATTATGACTACCTAAATTTCCCTTTTTTCATTTGGATACAGCACTTTTACTTTCTATTAATGAGCCAAGGTCTTCAGTGGGAGTTTTGCCTTAGAAAGCTGCACAATTTTTTTCTGACATGCTAAGATTTTATGCACCTTGGTATGTTTCCCTGCTAAGGCAACTGCACTTTGATCGCAGAGAAACTGTCTCCCTTCCATGCTGCAGGATCTGGCAACTGTCCAAAAGCAAACTAACACTATCCAAGATAGATCAGAAAATAAATATACCTACTCAAATGGAAACATAAGAAGCCATTCAGGTTCTGGACTATTATCATCCAACCTGGAATTTATCTGGGATACTTGATCAACATAATTACTCTCGCAGAGTTCTCTAAATGTTCTACTACTTCACTGGTCAACGGACATTTTACATGGATAGAGGAGCATAAATTCCAGTGTATACTTCTATGAAGGGCAAGGTAACTACTGCAAACATATTAAAAGTTTCCAAAAATATTCTTTTCCTACTTCAAGTGTAATCTTAAAACATTTAAGCCAAGGATAAAAAAGGCCTGCATACTCTGATTCTGAGGATGTCAATCATTTCAAACTAATAATCAAAAAAGTGA
Organism: Falco cherrug; assembly: GCF_023634085.1. NCBI lineage: Eukaryota > Metazoa > Chordata > Aves > Falconiformes > Falconidae > Falco > Falco cherrug. The sequence goes on along the minus strand of NC_073710.1, from coordinate 6,666,233 downwards.
GGATTTCATGAGGGAACGCAGATACAAATGCAATTTTTAAAGACCAGAATTTCCATACTTTTTGGTGAAGAGTAAGTCAAACACTTGGCAAAAACCAAAAATGCCCAAATTATTGTTTGCACAATCAATAATATAAAACATATCTCCATTACACTCTGATTTAATTGAAACTACATTTCTTTAATCCTTGCCAGGAAAAATGAAAGAATATGGCTACAGAATTCATGCGCCTACTTTTTATCTGCATGACCTGCTTCAAGAGCTAAGCCAAGTTTCATTAAAAATTATTGGTCTCATAACTTTTTTCCTTTTTTTTTTTTTCTTCCTTAAAGACTCCCATATGGCACCAATATCAAGATAAAATTGTGGCAGTGTGAAGTTTTTCCCCCTCTTAATTTAAAAAAAATACTATAAAGTGACTTTATGGCAAAGTCAAAAGCTGTCAACAATGACAGGATCTCACTTGATAAAAGTATTCTGGGCAGTTGTGCAAGTTTTAAAACAGGGTATTTTTATCTGAAGGATGACACACAACAAGATGTTCTCATGTCTTATGCATTGTACTGAACTATACCAGCTCAGTGGAATACTATCCACTTCTTTCTGGGTGCTTTACTAACACATATTGTGGTATTGAGGAATTCTTTTGTATTACTGTGGCATCTGCTAAAAATGTCAGATGTGATCACAGCCCTTGCAAAACAAGTATTTTAACAACCAAAACCTTATGATAGGTTATATTTCAGTGACTTGGAAACAACACCGCATTATCTGAGAAAACAGCACAGATGTTGCTTAATAAACTGCTCAGTTTATGCATTGTATTAACCTCATGAAACATTTATGCAAATCTTGCATTAACAAAAGGTAAAAGAATCATTATAGGTTATGAAGAAAACAATGTGACAACCTTTGTTTTTACCTCCATGTTTTATGGGGGCATTTTAACTCTTAGGGGTTTCTGTTTAGGAAGACACAGGGGCATTATAGATTTTCATCTATTTTGTTTTCAGTTCTGCTATCATTCCTTCCAGCTGATTTCACATTTTATAATGCTAATAGTGGGTGTATGGTTTTGAGTTTCTCTACTGTCAGCTGGTCAGTAGGTCTGGGGGATATATTTAATGGAATCTGACAGCTGATGGAACTGATCTCATTGAAAGGGGATTTGATATGTGGGATGAATGTGGTGACCCTCAATTCGCCATATTAATGACCATTATTATTCAAACTCTTGCAGCCAATATAACTCTTTTTCTTGGACACAGCAGTACATGTGTATAAAAGAAATGACTTATGGATGAGTTAGTCCGTATACTAGTTTGAGTGTCATTTAGATAGCATGTCAAAACAGATTAGCTATTTTACCCTGAGATAAAATTAAAGGAAAAGCCTTTGTACTCTGTACACTTGTAAACAAAGCAATCATAAAAACGGATAGTTTCACTGGACTGAGTCAGAACACCAGCAAACACACACACCTTCAACTGTGGGAAAAAATGTGCTTTGCACTGGGCAATACAAAATAAAACTCAGCAGTCAGATACTGTAGCTGCAACCAAGAGTCTTCCTCTGCTATAGGTCACCCAAAGAACTTATGGGAATCCTTTGTGTGCAAATATTTTTTAGAAAAAATGTATCAGCATTACTTTACCCAAACCAGAATTTAGCTAACTATACCAGCACTGTAGCAGAATATAGCACTCTGCATTGATTTGTGACAAAATATTTACTGTTTCATGTACTCTCTGCTTATAGAATAGGAGAAATTTGGCCCATCCAAAGCTGTTCATGATGGGATAAATGATGTTATATTCCAAAAAAATCCTTAGATTTCTGTCATCTTTTGGCAGAAAGGAAGGTGGTCACAGCTGATTTAACAGATGTGCAAAGGGTACAAAAGAAAATCTTAATAGGTGAGCAAGAATCACAAGGAACCATTTGCTATTAAATTACACAGTGCTGCTACTTTTTTAGGTCACAAATATAAAGTCTATTATTGATCTTGAGCATTGGCTCCTATTTTGAATGTCTTTTAAAGCCAAGGGCACTCTAATGCCATTTAATCAATAACTGCTTTCACATTTTTGAAGCAAATATGCAATTTGTGTACAGATTTTAAAAGCTACTAACATACATTTCCTTTTCTTTCCTATCATGTCTACGCTATTCAGCTAGGGTGCCTGCTGCGCCGGGCAGGACATTCAAAACCTTTGCAGCCTGTTTTATGGCCCTTGTGATGCATGAATAATATAAGCACACTGCATTTCTCTCCTTTCCTGCTTTAACAAGTTCTCCAAAGGGAGAGGAGAAAGCTTTGAAAGGCATGAGATAAAGTGAAGCCACCACCAAAATAATGCACTGAGACACTCAACCTATGCATATAAGTATGGCAGCATATGAGGAATGCATCAATAACCTTTAAGTTATTAAGGAAACCATCTGAGAAAGAGGATGTAATTAGATCATAGCAGTGAGGTTCACATTTGGTTTCCATATTTTTGAGGATTCAATCTGCCTTAGAATATCTCTATTACTGTATGGTTTGAAAGGCTTAACCATATGATGACACTCAATTACTCATTCATCTAGCCAAAAACGTTAAAAATACTTGAAAAGTCCCTTCTTTAATCTTTTATGAATTGCCTTTATCAAAACATTGTCACCACATGGGCAAGGGCACCATGTATGATAATCAGTTTATGTTTACTTTCCTGTTCATCCTCTATTGATGGAAATTCTAGCTAGGACTGTTCCTCAAATGTAGTATCTACACTTCCAGGACAAAATGGAAATTGGAATAAAGGTAGACTTCGAAACTTACAAGAAACACAAACAGATAAACATGATAAAGCTAAAAGTTAGTAAGAGATAGAGCTTATTGTGCTTGCTAATTTTGTTTGAAAATTTAGACCCTTAATTAATAACCTCCTGCAAAGAGTCCTGTCACTGTCCACAAGTTAAGCTAACAGTGTGGTTACTCTGTTTTCTATTATTATGTCTTATTCTGGAAATAATACCCCACTTCAAGATATATGCATCTGCAATAGGCCCTCTGCAGAAAAAAAAAAAAAAGAAAAAAGGATGATACCGTATCTTTGAGTCCTCAGACTTCTTCATAGCCCTGTTTCAAACACTGATTATTAGTTCTAGCCAGTAATAATCACTGTCCTAGTGTTAGTCCTTCATTTCTCATCTCTCCATTGTTCCTATGCAAGACCCGTTTCATCTGATCACTGGTAGCCACCTATATCTGTGCATATTTACCTAAGTGCATCTCTGCATTACATACACAAACACAGAAAAACAAAGAATGCATAAAACACATTCACTTCTTTTTTATAATTTTATTAGAACCAAAGCTCTCTGCACATCTACTATTTCAGAGACAAATTTGTACTAGAGATCAGTGATCATCCCACTGTATTTTAAGGTAATCTAATATAAAATAAAAGAGGAAACTGAAAGAACAGTTTATTTAGCTGGTTTTGTTCTACTTCATGTAAAATGAATATAACACTCTGCAGACTTTAGGACCCTGAATGCTACATAATCCCACATATTGGCTTGCTGAACCTGAGCCACAGCTGTTCTGATAACAGACCCTTTGAAATTGCTACAACTTTGAATAAAGGCAATGTTTGTAGTAATGATGTTACATGGGTGGTAGATTAATCATTGCTACACATATTTCTCAATGGTTTTTTGTGTTGCTCTTAAATGAGTGTGTAGGACTCTGAACACCTGGAACTGCACTGCATTGCCCATGTTGTCAGAATGGTCAGATTTCAAATGAAACGGGTGAAACCCATCACCTATTAGAAAGGGCAGGATTTTACATGCCTTAACACAGTAATATTTATTACCAAATCATGTGAGAAAACCTGGTTCCAAGTCCCTAATACCGTCATTACATGTAAGAAGAAAAACTCTTTGAGGCAAGATTGTAACTGACAGAACAGGGTTTACCGTATATATTTTATTAATTTGGATTTGAACATAATCTATTAAAAATAAAAATAAAAAAAACTGCTGAGTATACATAAATCCAACTGTATGACTTGTATCAGCCATTTAGATATGAAAGAGAAAAAATCACCTAAGAAAACTAAGCATTCTTTTAATCTAAACCATGCTCTTTTAATCCAAAACTGAAAACATTAGAGCTCATTTATGTGCAGCTTGAGGTCAAATTCATTTGTATAACAAATGAAATTTTCCCATTGCTGTACTTGGTGATCTCAGAATGAATTTTATAGTGGACTACCAAATCATTTCATCTTTCAGTGAGGTCCACAGGTCCATCCTAATACTACTTTCCCAAGAGAAAGGAAGATCATAGTGCCTGCCTCTTTTTCAAATTAGTCAAACATGCTTGCTCAGTTCCTAGCTGGGGACTGACTGCACTTTTACGTGAGAAGGTGACAAAGCAGTTGGATTTTCTCTGCACCTCTGGAATGGCTAGGCTTAATGAACACAGCAATGCTGCTGTACTAACTCCCCTCTGCATCACTCTCAAAGCAGTTAATTCTTCAGTGTTCAAGCTACAACAGTTGCAGAGAACTTTACATAGCAACCTTGAAGTTCAAATAAATTCAGTGAAACTGGGAAGCTCAGCCAGAGACAAACAAAATTCCACCTACTTTGTGTCAAGTGCTTCCTATTGTTTGCTTCTAGGCCTTCAAAGGCACCAAGCCAATGAAACTTTAACACCAGATACACCATAGCTTAGATTTAGACAATCTGAATCATTCCTCAAAGCATCTGCTATGATTTATTTATATTTTGTACATTATTAGTTAATTTCTGTCCCTTGAGTAAGCATTTAAATTAAATTTTTAAAAAAATGGCAATAGCCACTTCTGTCTGTCATATAACTGCCAAGGCAAAACTATCCAGGACTGAAACAATTTATTAATATTCCTGTTGGTTCTCTGATGCATCCAAGGTGACATACAGTGATCAAGTTCTAAGTTACAAAGAAAAAGACATTCTTATTTAAATCAAAGCTGCAGGGCTGTATTCAGCAGCAGCAGACACTAAGCAGGACGTAGCTGAAACTGCCTGGTTAAGTCAAGATTTTTATTATGTGACAGTATTGACTGAAGAAAACAGCAAACCAACTCTGGTGTAGATCAATGAGCTTTTGCTAGGCTTTCACAAAATAAAAGACCTGCTGGATTCAAAAGTGAAATAATCAATTTTGTTACACTGAACATGTTGAAGATTGCAAGGAACAATTCCACAACCATCCACAGTAATAATAATTTAAAGGTACTGAAAAAGAGCCAGGTTTTATTATCAGACCTGAAATATTTGGTTTTGGAAGATACAAACACAGATGAGATAGAACTAATGTAAGGTCCTGACAGCAGCAGACAAGGTTATTCTGGGAAAAAAAAAAAAAAAATCAGCAGAAAAATCACCACGTGAACAGCCCAAAACAGTAAGCAGAAGTGAATGGTTGAGATTATATGTATTAATTTTGATCACTTGTTGATCCTTTTTTTGAGCTAATTGTTTTATTTCTAAAAAGGGAAAATAAATTAATGGGGGAAAAAAAGTAACAGTAGATACTGGAGGGAACACACTGATTCCAGCCACATAATAAATATACTTATGCTTTTTTACCTGATTTATGTCATCTGGTTTTGATGACTAATTAAAGTTAAACCTTTTACCAGAATTTATAACAGATTTCCTTCTCTGTCTTTCCATCAGGATTAATTAGTTATAGAAATTATACCTACAAAACTTTAATTTAAAACAGATCCTTTCTCTTAAGGTTTGGTTTGGGGATTACATAGAACACAATTTCTTTCCTTTTCATTGAGTTATATTAACAGTTGAAAGCTTCAAGAACTCTTTGCAGCATGCTATTGGTGGTACTCTCAGGAATACCAGCTACAAATAATTCTACATCTGATTGGCTTTTCCTGTTGTTAAAACATCTGGAATTATATCTCTGTTTCTGGCACAAGACTGCACATATGGTCTGATGGAAACTTAAGGATCCTTAGTCCAGCAGTCAACTGGATAAACTGATGAGAAGGAGGATTGTCCAAAGTAATATGTAAAAAAAATTCACAACTAGTTTTTACTAAATATTACCTTCAATCAAACTACAATGAGGTTTACTTCAGTTAAATGAGGCTTAGTAAGGCTGTAAAATGCACTTCATCCTATCAAAAATAACCATAACCTCTTCCCTTGACAAATAGCTTCTGAAAGGCACCGAAACACACATAATTATAGGCTAAAAAACACTATAAATATACTCCGTACCACACACGTGCAGCATAACAGCTTGATTTCATCATAACACTTAAATGCAATATTTTCCTGCACAGTATTATATTAATATGATAAAGAGCAGCCAGCCAAAAAATAGCTGAAGAGCTGCAAAGTGATTTCAGAAATTGAAAAGCAATTTCAAATGTTTGGTAAGCATTAACTTGCTCACTGTGCCCTATCAAAACCAGCTGCTAGCCCATAATTCTAACCTTTTCCCTTTCAAAAATACAAGGCCTTGAAATCCTATATTAATGAGAAATGAATATGGTAATTGAAAGAGTAAATGTAATTATAAAAGAAACCTCCCATCATCAAAACCTTCCTCTTATTACATCAGCCTATTCTACTAAGGAGCAATGTACAAATGTGTTCCCGTATCTGTGCTGATAACCAATAGGTTTCATGAAATTTTAAAACATTCTTCTGCACCACTCAGTGACTGATCTCAATGAACATTCACTTCCTACAGCTGTAATTAATGGATGTAGGGATACTAAGAGATATAGGCATGTTCAGAAAATACAGTGCCTGAGAATGGGTTTTACAACAGCAAACAAACTGAAGGGCACCTAAGTGCGTTAAAATAAAATGTTAAAAATTGTGTTGTCTCAGATACCATGTCTCCCCTACATTAAGATGTCTCCCTATAGCTCTGCATTAGACAACAACGTGAAAGTGAGATGCATTTTCAAAAATTCTTCCACATCTCAAGTCATTCCCTTAGGTCCAGACAACTGGCTCAGAGCATCTGAGGAGTGACTGAGGGAGCTGGGGTTGTTTAGCTTGGAAAAAAGAAGGCTCAGGGGAGCCCTTATTGCTCTTTACAACTACCTGTAACAAGGTGGGTGTCAATCTCTTCTCCCAAGATAGGACAAGAGAAAATGGCCTCAAGTTGTGCCAGGGGAGGTTTAGACTGGATGTTGGGAAAATTTTCTCCACCAAAAGGGTTGACAAGAATTGGAACAGGCTGCTTAGGGAAGTGGTTGTGTCACCACCCCTGGAGGTATTTAAAAGACATTTACATGTGGCGCTTAGGGACACGGTTTAGTGGTGGACCTGGCAGTGCTGTGTTAATGGTTGGACTTGATGACCTCAAAGGTCCTTTCCAACGTAAGTGATTTTATAATTCTGTGATCAAAGAGCAGGCTGCCACTCACCAGCCATACAAACAGCCTACAACACTCAGACTGGTAGTGCAAAATATGGACTTTGTGTCCTCCTCAACCTGAGGCATTTTGAATGTGTGCCTTTTCATTCCCTAGGAAGTGCTTTTACCACCAGCTGCAGTGCTAGACTAGAACAGGATACTGTTGCAGAAAGGAAAGATTCCACGTTGCCTGGAATATCTCTCAGCATCTATTTCACATACATACATAGTGTAAACAAAACCTGAGTAAGCATTTAAATGAAGAAACTTTCTTCAGCAGAAGAATGAAAGTGGAGAATGACTGAGGTAGAGATTACATTATGGAATAACTACCATACTACTACCCTGGTTTTTGAAAATGCTTCTGGATGTCTAGTCAATGTTCAGGCTCATTGATAGCCTAAGCCCCACTGCATTTTGCAAGAAACTAGGACTCCTATAAGGTTTAAATAACGTTGGAAAGCTCGGTCATCATTAAAAAACATACCAACTATTGTTTTAGCAACGTTACAGTAGCATCAAGTATGTATAAAAATAATACTGGTTCAGAATTGTCCTTGGATAGAAAGCAAGTGTGCTGCCAAGATTAGACTAGAGAGAGGGGAATGTAATATCTTCAGAAAAAGGGGTACTTTTGTCTCCCCACCCCACTCCCAAGATTCATGTGTCTTGAAAATACCCATGCTGCATTCAGAAACTGCATTCAGGAGTTAATTTGTCTGCTTCTTCCTTTTTTTTTTTTTTTTTTTTTTTCCTTTCTTTCCCCCCCCAATGGAAATAGGTGATATTGTAGTCTAAATGTACATAAGAGGGTTTTTTCAGCAGTAAATCAGATATTTAAGAATTCTTAAAAATAATCTCTCAGTTTCAATGCACTTTTAGTATGCAATGACAATATTGCTCCACCGTAAGCCTTCATCCCCTTGCTGACACTCCCAGGCCCATGAAACCTCTTTTGTGGATACAGCTATTCAGAGAGGACAGCTTTTGTTGGCTTGTTTTCCATTGTCTGTGGGTGCAGTATGATAATACTGGTGGGAAAATACCTTCCAACAGCATATATTGTCCCCACACTAAAGGGTGCTTTTCCAACATAGCAGCAAGGGACTGCTATAGCTGGAGTCAGAGTAAGGATGTGTACCTTTCTTTGTAAGGCTTTATGTTTCCACATGACAGTTCCCTTGGCACCCCTGGTCATCTTTAAGCACAGAGTTTGCTTGTATTGTGAAGACCTTCAAATATCCAGCAAGCAATAAATGTACCCCCAGCCATTCATATACAGCCATCTGGAAGAAACCATCTGAGACAGGAGAAACCTAGCCACCATTCTGCAAACATTCAGCTAAATACGTAGTTTTGCTTTCAGCTCAGGAATAAAAAACTTTGTTCTGCACCTAAATACAAGTTATTGTGTAGCACTCTTACCCAAGAAATACCCTTCAGCATGTCTCTCAACTTTCATATCTCTGACTGGCATTCTTTGCAGTATGTAGGCTATGGGTGAAGCAGAGTGGATGCCAGTTAGTCTGTATAAACTCACTTTGGTGCTAGCACATCATTACACACTCTGCAAAGCACTTCAAGATGTCTGACTACTAGAAATGCACTGTAAGAAAATGAAGCTGTCATTGTTTGTAAATTTGCAAACTTCACTACTAAAGATCTCAACAATTAACAGCTCCATGCACTGCGATCTTAAAGAATCATTGATTCCATAGACAAATAAAAAGACAAGAAACTTTCCAAATTATTAAGGCTTGAAGTAAAAAAAGATTAATTACGTTTTATGCAAAGTTCACAAAACATTGTGTTAAAATACAAAACACAAAGCATTGTGTTAAAATACATGACAACAACAACTACCCTTACATTATTCCAGATGGGACTTCCCCGACTGTCCCTATGAGAAAACTTTCTCCACCCATTTTGGTTTTGTTTTCAACTGATAACATTCAACAAAGCAGGTCAGTATTCATAGCATGAGGTACAGCTGCAGGGCTGATGGAACAATTTATACGAAAGATTCTCTTCTGTCATTGGACATAGTGAAGTTGCAAAGTGGAAATGTTTGTAAAAGATATGGCAAACTGAAAAGTTGCTCTGTATTTTGATACTCCATATAGAATTCATAACTGGCACAGGTTCCAACAAATGATTATTCAATAATGAGTATCTTTTTACTGTCTAATACCAGGAAGATGTCCCAATGCATTAAAAAGGAATAGCAGAAGAGGTGACATGCCAGACAGTGGCTTACTTTACAGTGATCTTTGAAGGTAAAGAGTAAATCATTCCCTCTTTGAACAGTATTGAAAGGGGTTTGAGCATTGAAATGTAGGGGATATTTAGCCCTTGTAAATTGCACATGAAAATAATTTTTGTAGCCACACTACACAACACTCCCTTAATCTGTTTTCTTATGGCACTTCCATTTTATTCCAAACATACTTACACCTCTTAAAAGGGTGATGGCAAGAGCACAACTGTCCTAAGGGGCAAACAGCTTCCTAGTTGTAAATAACGAGCCTAGAACATGAGGAGCATGAGCAGAGGCAAACACTCCATCCTCTACTTTATTCCTCCTTTCTTCCACCTTTTCCCAATCAGCATTAAAGGACCGGTCTGTGCAGGGTGCTTTCTATCAAGATCTTGGGGGGAAAAAAAAGAAAAAAAGAAAAGAAAAGAAAACAAGAAATAAAAAGGGGTTGGGGGGATATTGGTACAAAGGACTTTCATAGTGCAAAACCAAGCAGAAAAAAAGCTGAGAAGAAAAAAACACACACCAGGACAGTTCTGGGAGGTGGCAAGAATCCGAGATCATCTCCCTGCCCTCAAATGGAGCTATAAGCAGAGGACAGGATTGCTTTTACTCCTCCTTCCTACCTCCAGTTCCCTTTTTCTCAGCCAAATATGCAGTGGGACTGACTTTCACTTTTCCTCTTTCCAAAAAAGATTAAGCTTTCTACATTACAGTCAAACAAATTCTAAATAAATTTCAAGTAATAAAGATCAAGAGGATCATATTAATCATCTTGTGTAACCTCCTACATGAGAAGCTGTAGCTTGTATCAAGAGTGTGCTTCTGAAGTGAATCGTCCCCATTTACCACTTTTGGAGCAATCACAGAACAGGCTTAGAGATGAAAAATGGAATAAAACAAAATACATACTCTAGGAACACATTCAATGGGCCCAAACCACTATTGGGTATTCATTCCAAGTAATCACACAGAGACAGGTTGAAATAACGCCCTGTTAAAGGATAACGTCAGTGCCAACCATTCTGTTCTGTTCCACACATCCATTCCTCTTGGGTCACACTATTTATACGCATAGACAAAACAGAGGAATAGTCAATGGCAATCCTCTTTTTCCAAGTACCTTTCTCAAGGTATCTGCCATAATTTTTTGTCAGCAGTGGTTCTAAACATGGGCAAAGGAAGGTGTAAAGAGCTAACATTTAATTTCATGAAGGAAATATTTTAATTGTGGAACAGTTTTGGTCTAAAATTATTAAGGTGTATAAATCTATATGACAAGTTAATACATTACAGTTATGTTCCATATGTAAAGAACAAAAGAAAATTCATTATTGCATTTAATTTATCAAACTTTTAATCAGAATGTCATTACTTAATCCTCCCTGCCTTATAACCATGAACAATAGCCTACTTCCTTGAACTTCGTGTTGCCGTACGACCAAAAACAAATGCACAACTTCAAGAAAAAAAATTAATCCTTTTCTGTAATGTAATAGTCTAATGGAGTGTAAAAAGCTCTTGAAAGTCTACAAAGGCTAAAAACATGATTAACAGCTAGATATGCAACAAGTTTTCAGCAAGAATATATGGGATGCTTCAGGTTTTGCTCTTGGGACATATTCAAATCTCTACTCTAAGGCACACAATTATTTAAAAGTAGTATCTCCAAGCAGGATACCCTCAAAATTGAGTAACACAGTCAGTAAACAAAAAGAGCTTCTCAGATGTGTAACTGCTTCAAAGGTGACAACACAAGAATTTGGAATGGAGGAAAGGAAGGGAGATGTCTTAATTTGTGATGCCTGGTTATCCACAGTCTTCTAAGAAAAGGGGCTTTTGCTAGCCACAATTTATTAACTAATTCTGAGACAGAGAATCACAAAAGTTTAAAAAGAATCTGTACTAGGATCTTAAAAAAATAAAACCTTTCTATTATTCACTCTGAGTTGACTGAAAAATATGTGGGTTTTCTACATGAAAATAGATGCTTCTGAAAAATCGTTCTGAAGAGCAAGTAGTAGCAGCAGACACTTCCAAATGTAGCTGGTTGACATCAACCTCAAAACTACTTACAGATTCATTTTTTTCTAAGGCAAATGACATTTTATCAACACTGGAATTTTAAATTATTTGGAGTTACCTTTCCCAATTAAAAAACGCCCCTTTTCTTATGGAATGAAGACTAGTGTTTCCCTGTTTCTAATATTTTTTCGTTCACATCAGCATCTTCACCACATCCGTTTCTTCAGTAACATGACCACCCTATCCTCTCCACTCCTTATCTTTCTTTTTAAAGATGTTGACCTCTGCACTACCATTCATACCATCTCGTGATTTTGATTTCATACACATTTAAACAGAATCTGTCCGTTCCCATAAACAAAGTCTATGAGATTATGAGATTCAAGCATGAGAAGCTGCATCAGCAGATGACTTCCAAAATGCTGTGCAGTTAAGTGTTATACTCTCATAGACTTCTAATCAAATAATATGACATACATTTAAGTTATGCACAGCCAGAAGCACGGATTTTTACATATCCCTTTAAAAGAAACTACACTCACATGCTCATGCACAGAACATGCACACAGTTTTCCTCTTTTCTTCTGAGGACCAAATCATATAGGTTGCATCAAATAAAGAAAACAGTGCTTGGAACAAATGGATTCTTTATAATTCAAGGAAGTGCCAGCACTTCCCAGTTTTAACTAAGATTAAATAAGCAATTATTTAGCATACAAGACATAACAACCTCTCTCCATCTTCCTACTAGCTGCAGTAGCCCGATGCTCATGCCAATAGACAGCAGGCCAAACAGCCCTCCGAACTGAGTGCTCCATGGTCTTAAACCTTGACCTCCCCCTAAAAGTTATAACACAAAAAGTCCATAACAGTATGAAGCAACTTAGATAAGGTGACATATTCTGCATTAAGCTAATGGAAGATACCCTCACAGCTCTCCACTGTCAACAAAAATGGCATCAACATGAATGCTGTGTGACTGCCCTCATATGCAAGAAAAGTATTTAACCTTACACATACAATAGCTTTTAACTTGCTAACTATGTGAGACCACCCAGTACTTCACCTGAGTTATCAGGGTTTTAAGAGGAATTCATTTCATATGGAAGTCAACTCCTTGGTCACAGGGACTGCTCACACAACCAAAGTCAAGCCCATGCTAGAAATATTGCACTCATACCTGAAAGTCAGCACCTGACAGGATTAATTTTATATTGTCACTCAATCTTAACATCAAAATCTTTTTGCAAATGACTATGGCTTTTTCTTGACAATTTAAAATAGATAAATGTCCATCTCCTGAGAGAGATTTAAGATTTAATCTATATTGAGAGTGGGGACTGTTTGTTCCTCTATACTAAGCAAACATCTGGCATTTCAAGCTACCATAAATGAGTAATAGACAATATATTATAAAACTTGGCTGTCCACTTTACATACACACGTATGTCCAACTTACATACAATAATACTGTTACAATGAAAGGAACTCTACCTCAGGACATTTACATAGAAGATTTTTTTTCTTCAAGAAATAGTTTTGGTAAAATATTTGTTCATATCGTATGAGAACAGCAACAATTTTATGTACACCAAGATTTGAAAACTGTAGTTAAATTGACATGCATTAGTAATTCATGCAACATTTTCTCCCAGAAATTGTGAAAAAGTTACTTTTTTAATTAACATTATACCCACACCTTCTTTATGCCTTTCATATGACTTTTGTTGAAATAGGTCTTACACTTAGCGGTCTACTTCTGCAAACATATTGCAACCTCATTTTGAAACACCTCAGTTTTATTTTACAAACACACATACACAGAGCTGTCAGGCTAGCACAGGTGAAAAAGCATAAAAGCAAAACACAGACTCTATTTGTGTGTCTGTACATACATATATATGCTGGTACTAAAGCTTTGGACTCTAGTTATGTGATCTGATTCCCCATCAAATCAGTCAAAGAATTTAGATGAGTTTCATTTCTCTTGATTGTATGTAAATCCTTGTAATGGCCACTGGTATTAAATACACATAGAAATATGAAGCAAAGCTTCAACATTACATTAAAAACCAGACAGATAATACTGGTCGTGTGGCAGGAAGTTATGAAAACTAAACACTTGGCAAAGAGTAACTTTTCCAGTTCTTAGCTCTGTTCCCACATATCCCAGCAGAGCACTTGCTGTGGAACCCAGGGAGTGTCTAAATCAACTTCTTCAGCTTCTAGCCGAGAGATTCCCTCTCCAAAACCCAGATTTGGGGCTGGCTTTCATGTATACTTTTGCAGAGTATCACTTCAGTTAATGTAGAGCTATTAGTCTAACAAATTTTTCAAAAAGTTTTCTAACTCAGGAAAGAAAGACTATCTCATGTTACACTGTCCTATAACATCCACTGAAGAACTGAAGCAAAACAACTGTAAGGTTTTATGCTGTTCTTGCTGGAAATGCCAGATAACATAGCAATACGAAGCCTAACAGCTGCTGGACTCTCCTTATTTATTATAACTGCGGTGAGTATTAATCAGTATCTCAAAGCATTAACCAGTATTAATTAAAACAAATTTCAGATCACCTGGAAATTTGTAAAAGCCAACATGCAATTGATGAAAAATTATCTTTTAACATAGTACCTAAAGTTACATTTTTACCAGTCTCTAGAACAAGAAGGAAACTGAAGTCAAAGCTTTCTAAATGCACATGTTTTACAGAGGCACACTTAAGAAAAGCCTACAAATGGGAAACAGGTCCATGGCAGCAAATATCTGAACATTGCATTGAATGAACTAAGAGGTGAAAGAATTCATTTTCATGCCTCGGTAATGGAGTTAGCACTGATAAAAACAGAGTCAATTCTGAGAGCTCCCTATTATTCTCATTGAGGTAAAGCTTGCACTTTCCCTTTTTATTTCCATGTAGTGAAATCATTTTGGGTTTTCTCAGCTTATCTCCCAAGCCTTTTCTCTAGTTAAGTTCAGACCAAGTAGCATCCTGGAAAAACGTCCTTTTGTGGCCCAGCCCAAACCATACTCTATTATACCAATCTGCTCTTGGTGAAACTGCTGAGAAAGCAGCATTCCTTACATATGGATTCCTGCCCTCAGCTCAGGGCTGGCACAAGGTATGGTCAAAAAGATAAGAAGAAAGGAGCACTCACTGAAACTTTAACATCAGGAATGATAATGTTCACCACAGCAGGTCATTTCTTTACCCAAGAAGTAAAGAATCTTATGTTTTCCAGATTTTAGTGGAGGAAAAAAGGAATTCTAATAAAGATTCAGGATAAAGAACATGGTGCCAAAAAATCCTATATGAAAAAGTCAGTTTATACAAGACCTTTCTTGTTAGAAATGAAAATCTGTGATATGCAACAGCCGATTGTTTCAAAAACCCTTCTCATCAGCTCTGTTTCCTAGATTATTATCCATGAAATTTAGTGGCTGAGTAACTAATGTTTTGAACCTTGAAGAGTTCTTTGGCCCAAGAATTTAAATAAGGGGGGGAGTGGGAATATCCATATTGCCAGAAGCAGCAGGAGGAAGCCATTACCGTTACTTACACAATCTATTCTCACTGAGAATGTTGCCCAATATAATTTACAAAATTTCTGTTGGAAATGCATTAGCAGCTGAACAGCAAGCAGCTTCTAAGGGATAAACAGAGAAAATAAATTAAAAACCTAGCTTCCAAGCTTCAAATGTTATTGAACGTCAGCTGCAATCCCTGCAGTCAGCAGTCTATAACCTTTTAAAGTCCAAACCCCACTTTTTTTAATGTGCACATTTCATCTGATTTTGGTTTAAGAAACCTTTTATGGATTCAGTTCAAATAAAGTGACCATTAGTTCAAATGCAAAAGTATCCTTCCACGCAAATTAACAGCACAACATGTATGAACTGTTGATACAAATATACAAGGTATGCATGCATACACAGGTGTATATATATATATATACACACACACATATATGTGTATGCATTTACACACATACAGAGCATAAAGTGTGATTTCCAGACTACATTTTATTTGGTAGTGAAACAGATTCCCTGCTAGCTGCACAGTACTCTCAAGTGCTTAGTTAAACTTTTTCATTGTTTCAGAATCTTTAATAGCCATTTGTGTTCTTTACATTTTAAAACAATAAAAAGGATAGAATGCATTTTCTCAGTATAAACACAATGTTTCTCCAATTCTTTTGTAAGTGGATCTCTCGGGTTTTTATTTCTATTTTAATTTTTATTGAAAGTTCTTTTGGCACAGAAGATCTGTACTCTGAGAGAATAAAAGCCTCACTCTGCCTTCTCACAGAAAACCTTCAAGAGGGTACTAGAATCAAGATACTCTTCAAGGTGGATCTCATGAGGTTTTCTACTAATCTCACCCTTGAGGGATAATGGTGCAAAAAGTAGTTGGAGGTTGCTGCTTGCCACCTCTGCCTTTCTGCGAACCCTACGGGGGCTGGACATCTTCTCTGCGCCAAGCTACTCGATCTTTTTCTTTAACCAGAAGGATCCTAGCACACAGCATCCTGCTCTAACATGACAATATGCCCTGTGTCATGCAAGGTTAATTATGTCTTACCCTTACAGTCTGTCTGTGGTTGGTGTAACCTCAGAAAAGAGAGGGAATGCCCTGTCTTACAAACTTGTAAATCTTGTAAAGCAGTGGACCCCCCCTGGTTTGCCATACCAATATCCTGTCAGCTTATAATATTGCATTTCATTGCATTGTATGTACTATTGTGAATATAATAGCAGAATTAAACATTCATTACTGGTACGAGACTAATACCCTGAGAGATGTACAGATCATGCAGGTCATGGTTAAGAGTCCAACAAACAATTAGAGATAACAGAACAAGTTTTCCCACACCGGCCTGGCTGTTTGTGGCTATCTATTCAACTTGTATTTGTTCAGTTTTGTGCCAGCGGACAAGTATCCCATTAGCTGTGGTTCACACTAAGAATTTGTATTCACATTCTATGAAACAGAAAAGCAACTCAATGTAAAGCAGCTAGCAGTCTCAGTTCACCTGTCCGTCACCACTGACCTGGGCCAGCAACCTGGAGACTACAGAGGGTATAAAGCTTCTGTGTTTTATCTCTAGACTGATCAAGTTTGTTAAATCAGCACTATACATTGTACATTACATAATCAAAATCAAAGTATCATCCACACTGTATATATACGAAATATGAGACCTTTCATGAAATTGCTCTTTTAATAGAGGGATCAATGCCTTTCAGACACCATGTCATTTTGCTCTTTCATATGTTTTCATACATGTTGCCCCTTCTTTTGCATATTTCCATTTCTCCTCTTTGAAAAAATCTCCTTCATTATGTCATATATATTTGTTTAACCTACTGGCTGGTAGCTTTGCACAATGCTGTGGCTGCCTGCTCTTGTCGACACACACAACAAGCCATTTCTTTTCCTGATGGGTTTAAGCAATCATACACGGGGATGCAACAAATGAACAGACTTAGAGATGAGAGAAATTGTACTGTAACACAGCTTAAAAGATTTTACCTACATCAGCTGACAAGTGTCTTTGGATTTGGTTAGTGAGATAGAAACTGCATGCTGACTGTACCTCTTACATGTCCTGCTGTTTTTTTGAAAGGTCTTTTAGGCATTTACTTAGAATTCTGTTTGGAGAAATACTAATAGAAGAATGGCAAATGCTTCTGACTTTTTCCTCTTTGAAGTTAGTGATGTTTCTTCGTAGCTTTTCAGCCTATTTGAGACAAAATACTGACAATGACTGCAGTACAAACAGCACGTGTGAGGTCAAATGCACCTTCTGTGCTGAAAGCCAGACAGCTGACAGTAACTGCGGGCTAAAAGAGAGGCAAAGTCAGCTGTATTCCATAACAACAATATGCACTCCTCTCTGTACTGGTTGCACTTTCTTCACATGGGAAGATGTAGGATTGTCAACAACTCCACTGATTCCCCACCCACCCCCCACCCCCAATCCACCTTCAGGCAACACAAAAAAGGGAACAAAACAAGAGTAATTTTCTTAATTTTCAGGAGCATGCAGGTAGGTGCTTTTCTTAGGTCACCCCATCCCCCATGCAGCCTAAGTCCTGTGTGGTCCTCAGTGATCACTGTGAATTTCTTTAGTACAGCCTCTATTTTGAGAGTAGGATCCCTTTGTATGATATTTTTACATGAGAGAGACTGATAGATTATCTGTAGACACATATTCTGCGAAACATTATTTAGACACCCTTTGAAAGAAATTATTTAGGTCAAGAGTACACAGATCACAATATGGCAGATTATAATACAATGGTGTGCAGAAAATAAGATAGGGCATAGAAAATGGGAACCTGTTACCAGAAACAAATGAAGGCTGCTTCAGGAGAAAAGCTGTCTAGCTGGATGGTGAGAAGTAGGAGAAAGAAGTCCTGCGTCCTTCCACAACAACAACAGAACACAGTTTTGCAGCACACTAAATGTGTTGCCCAGGCTGCATACGAACCAGTCCTGTACCTGACCATACCTTTCTGTGATGATCTCCTGATTATTATCTCTTGAGACTAGTACATCCCTGAGGAAAACAGGCCTTGACTGTCAAATACAAGCTCAAACACAGTCCACATTTCTCCCCAAGATCATTCTGTGAAAGCAATACACAATACTGAATAAGCAAGATCAGTCCAGATCACCAACTAAGTTGGTATCTGACATACAATAGGGGTTTAGAACGGAAATGTATCAGTTAAATGTGCACAATGGAGAACTATTCCACATGCATTACAGATTCTACTGTCATAATGTAAAAGATGGTATAGGCAGGACTGATGACATCAACAGGCATTTAGCTTATCAGTCCCACCTTGCTAAGTAAAAAGCCAAAAATATGCTATCCTCTGGGATTTTTGAGGTCTTAAGGCTTTCTTTACCAGACCGTACAATATCTTTTTCTGCACGGCCTACGTTAGGCATCTCAGTACATACATAATGCCATTAGACAAGGGCAGAAATCATAGCTACATCATGGTTAATCTCTGGCATTATACTTCCATACAGGTTAACAGAAAGCATCTCATTTTAGCTACTTTCCCTCCACAGCTTTTAAACAGAACTGAAAAACCCAGTCATTACGCTAGAAGATGCCATGAGGTTAGGCAGACAAGCAAATAATTATAATTGAAGTCAGTGCTACACAGGATAGAAGGAAGCAGGAATAGAAGAATAAGAGCTCTCAGCACTCTGAAACTCGAATACTTCTCCTAGCAGGATGTCAAGCAGCTTTGATTTTCTTCACTGCCAGTCCCCTTCCTGTAAAAGCTTCTAACTGCTGTTTGAAAATGATCCCGTTCGCCCCTACCAGCTATCAGCCTAAGTCTACATTGCTCATAAGGGTCTGGCTTAAGCAGCTCTGTAGAAACAAGAACCCAATTCAGTGAGTGAAAACCCCTCATCTCCCATTGATTAAAGAAGAGATGAGGAAATTATTATTATGGAATAGGCATTCAGCAGTGCCTGAATCCCACATGCAGACTGCACCCGAACTGCAGCTCTTGCTTCAACAGGTAATAATTAACTAGTGTTGCTGATCTCAGTTGTATGAAACAAGGTCTCAGGATCTGGCCTTAAAACTGGGAGGAATCATCTACCAGGTATTTTATGCATGACAGATAATCAGAAGGCTTGACTTCCAGCTCATTTGTACTGAATTACTCCTGTAAATAGCATAAGCATATGCTGATCCTACAGATAAAATGTTTAAACTGAACTCTTGGTAAATCTGGGAGAACACTACCAAGAATACAGGATATTTGGATGATGTCTTACAGAATCACAGGTAAGTACCGGATTTGCTGTATAGCCTCGTACTTTTAACGAGAGAAGCCAATGTCAGCAGGAAAGGTGTTCCTAGAAGTCTTATAGCTGAATCTTTCCAAAGCTCTTGAGCTTTCAACAGTAAAATACAACCAAGAGTGCAGAAAAAACAAGGATTTAGCATTAATTTAGATGCTCAAATCAGATCCTTGAAGTTGTTCCCAATATTTCAGAGCCAATTTATTAGGACCATAAACATTTTGTGAATCCCTGTTTCACACTCTAAGGATCAAAACCAACCATTTACTTCTTTTGAACAAATGACTTACCAGCTGTACAACTAAATGCAGACATAAATAAGGCAAAGAATTTATGCAGTAAGGTGTGGCAGACCCTATACATAGAAGATTATTCATTTAATGGATTGGAAAACAGAGCAGAAAATAGGCTATTCTACATTAATAGTCATTACAAACTTGGAAGCATATGCAATAAATACATTGTTCGTTTACCTAAATGACTGTAGCTAACTGGAGTGTAAAGACCAGAAGATATTCAGTTCTCAAGTCAGTGATCTCACTGCCAAAATACAAGCCTTTGATTACTATATTTACCATTTTATACCTCCTAGATCTGTTTTATGCAAAATAAATCCTAACCAACTTCACTGACCCAAATCTCATTTGCAACTAACCATCTTTAGTAATATTATGGTATGTTCACATTCTACTGCAGTAAAAAACAAACAAACAAAACCCCACATGAATCCTTTAGGGTACTGCTCATCAATTAAAAAGTAGCATATTAAACTTCTTAAAACCTTTGTAATCTGCAGTATAAAAGCACATTTTATGTTAGTAGATAATTTAGCATCCATAATCTAATTAAATGAAGTGAGTGACAACTGTATTCTCTACATAAATGATATATCAGTAACAGATAATGTACGTGCTTAAGAGACTGGAACCCCATCAAAAAAGTTGTTACAAACACTTGCCCTTATCATAAATCCAGCTA